>NC_056743.1:921350125-921554312 GCF_019279795.1 Protopterus annectens | reverse complement strand
AACACAACCACAGTGACTTAAACCTAAATCCGCCTACCAGGGAACAAATGGCAGCTCCTCTAGGCGGAAAGTTAACCTTATTTTCAAAGAACTGGCACTATATAACAAAAGACAAGTGGATTTTACAAACCATAGATCAAGGATACCGGTTCCACTTCCACACTTTACCAATCAAAAGAGGAATGCCAAATCTACCTCCAAATCAAAAAACAGAGGCTCTACAACAGATAATGCAGTTAGCAAACATGAGAGCTGTGGAAAGAGTGCCAACAGCAGAGCAAGGAAAGGGTTCTACTCCAGACTATTCCTAGTTCCAAGAAAGGAAAAAGTTGGAGACCAATTCTCGACCTGTCCGCCTTAAATACATACATCATTGTCCCAAAATTCAAAATGCTGACCCTACAGCAACTTCTTCCCATGCTGGGCAAGGACTGTTGGCTGGTAACTCTAGAACTCAAGGAGGCATACCTGCACGCCCCCATTCGACCAATCTGCAGAAGATACCTCAGATTTCTTGCAGGATCAGAGCACCATCAATTCTCAGCATTGCCCTTTGGCTTATCTACTGCCCCAGAGTATTCACAAAATGCCTGGCATCAGTAATCCCATTGCAGACTACAGGAATTGAAATTTACCCATACCTGGACGACTGCCTGCTACAAGGGGACAACAAAAGCAAGCTGACAACAGATTTACAAAGGGTCATTTACTTGCTACAAGCACTGGGATACACAGTCAATCTACAAAAGTCAAGGCTGATACCATCCCAAACAAGGACATTCTTGGGCTGAATTGGACACAGTAAAACAAATGGCATTCCTAACTGCAGAAAACAAAAGAACTCCCTCTTTACTTCTTGGCACTAACAAAGCTGAACAAGTTAACAGCAAGAAAAGTACTGCAGGCCTTGGGATTCATGGCATCATGCATAATCTTGGTCCCACTTGCCAGACTACATATGAGAAAACTACAGTGGTACCTAAAGAATTTATGGTCCCAACACAGACACAGCCTAGAAACAGAAATCCCACTAATTCCATGCTTAAAACAGGAGTTCCTATGGTGGGCTCAGGCATGCCAGACAAACCCAGGCCTACCCTTTCGCAGATGTCAAGCAAGCCAGACCATCACAACAGACGCTTCAGACCTAGGATGGGGGGCCCACATGCTGGACAAATGCGTGCAAGGATTGTGGACACAGGAACAACTTCACCTGCACATCAACCTAAAAGAAATGCTGGCAGTAAAACTGGCAATCCAAAGGTTCAGACCATTTCTCAAAGAGGGCCAGTTGATGATAAGGACAGACAACACCACAGTCATGTGGTACATCAACAAGCAGGGAGGCACTCATTCATACCCCCTATGCAGAATGACTTTGGAGCTGTGGAACCTGGCACTCAGCTACAACATCCAGTTACAGGCAATATTTGTACCGGAAAAGAAAATACTCTAGCAGACATATTAAGCAGAACCACATCGCATGCCCACGAATGGAAACTGCACCCCGACATCTTCAAGACCATCTCAAAGAAATGGGGAATGCCTCAGATAGATCTATTCGCATCACCTCTCAATCACCAGCTCAAAAATTCTGCACAAGGACATTCCACCCACTGGCATGGAAAGTGGATTCGCTCTCCTTCAGCTGGAAAGGCCTGACAGCATATGCATTCCCACCTCTTCCCTTGATGCACAAAGTATTACTAAAAATCAAGGAAGAACATCCAAGGATAATCCTGATAGCTCCAAACTGGCCAAGACAACACTGGTACCCACTGCTGAGGAGCATGTCTCGGAACAATATGTGGCCAATACCCCTGATGCCTTTGATGTTAACTCAGAACAACTACAGCATCATACATCCAAACCTAAAAACGCTGCAACTGACTGCATGGAACATCACATAGCAGCAGCTAACCCAGAACTTTCCCAAAGAGTTAAAGACATTATTCTTGAAGCACGCAGACCTTCAACAAGAAGGAACTATGCTGGAAAATGGAAAAGGTTTGTCATTTGGAGTACTGAAAGAGGAAAAGATGTGTCAAACATAGATATGCCTAACATTCTGGAGTATCTGGCCGAACTTCTTCATTCAGGCCTGTCCTACTCCTCCATCAAGATACATGCATCAGCTATTTCAGCAGAATACAGCTTTGATCCACCTGTTTTTTTGCACCCTTTGCTCAGGCAGTTCCTCAGAGGAATCAAGAATGTAAAACCTCCAAGGAAACCACCTTTTCCCAGCTTGGGACAAACTTTGTGCTAGAAAAGTTGACACTATCACCCTTTGAACCAGCAGCAACAGCAGACCTACAACACCTGTCATGGAAAACTGCTTTCCTACTGGCAATTACTTCAGCAAGAAGGGTTTCAGAACTACAGGCCTTAATGGCAGTGCAACCCTTCCTAATCTTCCACCAAGATAGAGTGTCCATGAGGACTAATCCTACATTTATGCCTAAGGTGGTATCCAGAGTGTCTTTAAACCAGGCAATCCACCTACCTACCTTCTTTCCCAACCCACAAAACAGAGGGAAAAGAATACTGCATACCTTGGATGTACATAGACAGCTACGCTACTACTTGGACAGAACAAAAATAGCAGAAAGACTGACCAACTTTTTGTAGCCTATGCAACAGGAAGGGAAGGAAAAGCTATTTCCAAACAGACAATCTCCAAATGGATAGGAAATTGCATACGATTCTGTTACTCCTTCCATGGAAAACCAATTCCACAGAACATAAGACCTCATTCTACAAGGGCAACAGCCACTACCACAGCCTTCTTACGAGGAGTGGCAACCAAAGACATTATTGAGGCGGCTACTTGGACCTCCGTGCATACATTTGCCAAGCATTATAATTTGCCTCTATATTCCAGATCCAGAGCAGGGTTTGCCACTGCTGTACTGCAAGGGATCCTAAACACACCATAATCTAGTTTTATCCTCCTCCCCTAGTTGGCTATGGTATTCTACCCAGTTGTTATGACTGCAGATGCATCCATGAAGGACATAGTACAGTTTTGTACCTACCATAAATGTAGATGTCCGAACTGGATAGCATCTGCAGTCAAGATTACCCTCCCTCCTTCCCCTCTGTGGTACTCCTAGGGTGTTTACCCTCCTAATAGCTAGCTGGTGGGGGGAGTCTTTTATGGTGTATTTGTTGTATATATGTACATACATGCTTATTTTTTGTGTTTACCACTATCTTTTTGGAAACATTGGCATTTATCCAAAATTTTTAGCCTACAAGAGGGCTACTGGCATCTGGGGCAAGAAACACTGAGGAAAATGGCGTCGGCTGATGCCTTTATACCCGAAGACCAACAGAGATGACGTCGGGTGAAGTGCGACATCAGCCGAAGCCGGACCCGGACTTTGGAATCCGGCCGACTGAGGGGCTGCCTGACGACAGGACGACCCAGTTGTTATGACTGCAGATGCTATCCAGTTCGGACATCTACATTTATGGTAGGTACAAAACTGTACTTTTCTGTACCACATGACTGTGGTATTGTCTGTACGAATCAGAAGATGTCCTGGTTGCAAAAATTTCTGGAAGGCTAGAAGAGCAAGTTGGACTGCCAACATTTCCTTCAGGTTGATGTGCCAGTGAAAATGTTTCTTTGGCCAAGAGCCCTGCTGGCAGTTGTCTAGAAAATGAGCTCCCCAAGCGTAATCTGAAGCGTCTGTGGTCATGATCTGAGAAGGCTGAGGCAGACGAAAGGGGTTTCCTTCGTTTAAAGCACAGGTCCTGGACCACCAAAGGAACTCTTTTTGGAGGCAGGGAATCAGAGGTATCATTGTTTCCAGGCTGTGGTAATGCTGAGACCATACACTCTTTAGGTGCCATTGAAGTTCTCATATGAAGCCTTGCATTTGGAATCAACAGGATGAAAGAAGCCATGTAGCCCAAAGCCTGCAGGAATTTCCTTGCAGTGAGCTGAGTCAAAGTAGCCAAGGTTTTGAAAATTTATGTCAGATGTACTTACTTTTCTGGAGTCAGGAAGGCCTTTTGCAAGCTTGTGTTTAGAAGAGCTCCCAAAAAGACCATTTGTCGAGAGGGGATCAAATGTGACTTTTTTGTGTTCACTGAAAATCCCAGTAGTAGGAGGAGACGCTGAACAAACTGCAGATGTTGAAGTAAAAGATCCTTGCTGTCCGCCTGGATAAGGCAGTCGTCCAGATAGGGGTAAATTTGAATCCCTTGGAGTCTGCAATAAGCCACTACTGGAGACAGGCACTTGGTAAAGACTCTGGGCAAAGTAGATAAGCCAAAGGGCAGTGCAGAGAATTGAAAGTGTCTCGAACCTGCCTTGAATCTGAGGTATTTTCTGCGTTCCTGTATGATGGGAATGTGCAAGTAGGCCTCCTTCAGGTCCAATGTTACCATCCAAGCATCCTGGGAGAGCATGGGAAGAAGTTGTTGCAGAGTAAGCATCTTGAATTTTGGAATTTCCAGTAAAGTATTTAATACTGAGAGGTCCAGAATAAGTCTCCATGCATTTTGTTTTCTTGGGACCAGGAAAAGTCTTGAATAAAACCCCTTTCCCATCTCTGGGAGTGGAACAGGTTCTATGGCTCATGGCCAATAAAGCGTCCACCTGATTTAAGGCCTCTGACCATTGATGTTTTGGCAGATCTGGCCAACCGTAAGACCTTGGCAGAGTATGAAAGTGGAATTTGTAGCCTTTTAAAATCACATCTAAAACCCATTTGTCCTGGGTTATATGCGTCCAATTTTGGTAAAAAAAGAGATAGTTTTCCTCCGAGAGGAGCTTCCAGGCA
Organism: Protopterus annectens; assembly: GCF_019279795.1. Classification (NCBI taxonomy): domain Eukaryota; kingdom Metazoa; phylum Chordata; order Ceratodontiformes; family Protopteridae; genus Protopterus; species Protopterus annectens. The sequence goes on along the minus strand of NC_056743.1, from coordinate 921,549,516 downwards.
AGAAGGACCTGTAGCCCAACAGAGGGAGTCATTGGGTCTGCTTCCTTTGTGACTGAGGTCTGTCTTCTCCCCTTCTAGGTGAAGAAGCAGTCCACTGTCTGGACCTATAAGAGGCCTGTGTCCGGCCTCTAGACCATCTATATCTTCCCCTTTGAGGCCTGTCAGAAGTGGGAAAAGACCAATTTTTGGAGGGCCAATTTCTAGAAAATCTAGGAGGCTGAACTTGTAAAAAATCTTTGACAGTCTGCATAGATTTTGCTTTTTCCTCCATCTTTTTAATAACCTCCTCAGCCTTAGATCCAAATAACACATCATGTTGAACAGGGGCATCTAACAGTTTCGTCTTAACCTGCTCAGGTAAATTCTGCTGTCTAAGCCAAGCATGTCTCCTTATAACAGTACCAGAGGCTGTGGCCCTGCAAGAAGCTTCCAAGGCATCAAAACCACAATGTAAACTATGTTTGCCAACTTGTTCAGTTGCATGCAAAACATCCTGTAATTCCTTGTCCTCTGCACATGCAGGAAAGGTAGAAAGCCTTTGCTTTAAAACAGACAAAAAAAAATTGCTGATACTTGAACATATGAAACTGGCAATTTAAAGCTCTAATAGAAAGAGTAGCAGAAGTATAAACCTTTTTGCCCCACCTATCCAAGGCACGAGAATCCTTTTCAGAGGGAATAGGATTTTTAGATGAAGCGGCCTTAGCAGCTTTAGAACCCTGAGAAATAGTTTCTGGATCTGCAGAAGGGTTCTTAAATAAGAATTGATGGGAATCAGGGACTCTGTAAAATCTATCAGGCTTAGAAGGAGCAGGCGGCAAGGAATCAGGATTCAGGTTAGCTTCAGAGAAAGCATCATCCACAATGTCAAGCACAGGAGGAATAGCCAAAGGTCTGTGTTGAGGGAGAAGGAGAAATTCTCTGAGTCTCTTCTTGGAGGCAGAATAATTCTGACCTTCCCAATGAAAATGCTCTCTCATCTCATGTAAAGTTTCCCCAAAAGAGAAATCTTCAGGGGGAGAAGCAGAGGGAATAGAGTCCTCTGCATCTGAATCCTCATAAGGAGGAAAAGAGTAATCCTGGTCAGAGGAAGAGACAGAAGACACAGAAGCCTGATCAGAGGAATCATAAGGTAAATCCTGTCTAGGCCTTTTTTCAGGAGGAGGGTGAGAACCCCTAATCATTATAAGTAAATCCTCAGCCATCCGTAGTAATTGCTTCTGGGACTTGGGAGCTGAATCCGAAGCAGCTTGAGTAGAAACCCTTGGTTTTACAGGAGTTTTTGGCTTTGCCTTTGACTTTGTTGAAATAGTTATATGTGAAGGCCTGAAAACCCCCTCAGAAGCCGGTACCTGCACAGCGGTTCCGGGCCCATCTGAAGGAGCGACGCCCGAAGGTCCTGCAGCAGATAAAATATTAGGCCTAGATGGCTCCCCATGGGAGTCCGTGTCGGCCATCGGTTCAGTAGTGGCAGACGACAGGGGCTGCAAAAGCACCTGACTGACTACCGCCGAACCCGAAGCTGGCTCCGGCTGTGAAGAATCCTGTTTGGACCTCGGAGGCCTATCCTTGTCCTTGCGTTTCTTTTGAATTCCGGTTGTCGGTAAAGTATCCGACGACATCCTGTAAATAAATAGTCTACCGAAATAGTTCAAGGCCCAATCGTACCTACGCTTGATAGTGCGAGAATTAAACCTGGCACAGCACCGACAAGAAACGTCGTGGTCAGGGCCTAAGCAAGGTAGACAGTAAGAGTGGAAATCTTTATGAGGTATTTGTTTTCCACATGATATACAATTATTAACTTTTTCTGACATCGGAGGAGCAAGAAAAAAGTTTCCCCAACGGGGTACTTTAAGTTGAAAACTTCGGACCGAAGTAAATCAAAGCACATTGTTCTGAATACGCCAACCAATGACTTGCGAGCTGCTTTCCACCGCACGGCAAGAAAGACTGGGGAAGATGGCGTCGGCTGTCAGCTATGTACCTCTGTGTTCTTACGTCAGGGTACTTGCTGGTACAGCCGACGCCGGACCCAGACTTTGGAATTCTGGCCGACCTCGGGCTGCCTGCCGGCAGGAACACCCTACAGTTATGACTGCAACAGTGAAACACAAAGAACATCAGGAGGGACAACCAAAGGCCTATGCTGAGGAAAAAGAAGAAAATCCCCAAGTCTCTTTTTAGATTCAGAGAAATCCTGACTTTCCCAGTGGAAATGTTCCCTTAAGGTATGTAAAGTTTCCCCAAAAGAGAAATCCTCAGGTGGGAAGCAGAAGGAATGGGATCTTCTGCATCAGAGTCCTCATAAGTAGGTAAAGAAAAATCCTGCTCATTAGAAGAATCAGAAGAAATAGAATCCTGTTCAGAAGATTCGTAATCAATGTCTTGCCTAGGACTCTTAGAAGGAGGGTGTTGGCTATCCCCGATCAGAGTAATTAAATCTTCAGCCATCATTTTGATTATTTGTATTTTAGGCATAGGGGCCTGCACATGTGGCCCAGGCGTCGGTTTTTTAGACATAGATTTAGATTTTGGCCTTAGTTTTGAAGATGGCATCGGTCTAATATACAAATCTGTAGGCCTGAAAACACCCTCAGAAGCCGGTGCTTGCACAGCGGCTCTGGACCCATCTAAGGTAGAGACATCCGCAGGTAACACATTTGAAGCATCTCGCGGCATACCGGACTCTGAATGGGTTTCAGTAGAGGCCTGTGACTCAGAAGTAGCAGGTATCAGGGGCTGCGAAAGCACCTCACTGAGAACTGGCAACTGGCTTAGGAGAAACATTGTCAATTTTGGACCTTGATGGTCTGTCTTTCTTTGCGTTTTTTAGGTATTCCAGTAGTCAGATTGCTAACAGACGACATTTCTGGATAATTAAATAGTGAGCCAAACTATTTAGAAGCAAAAATATACCGACGTTTAATAGCGTGTTGATTAGATTTAGCGCAAAACCGACAGCAAGGCACATTGTGGTTAGGGCCTAGGCAAGGAATACAGTACAAATGAAAATCATTATGAGGTATTTGCTTCCTATAAGTAATGCAATTATTAACTTTTACAGACATCGGTATGGAGCAAGAAAAAGTTTTCCCAACGGGGTACTTCGCTTTTAGTTGAAGACTTCGGTTCTGAAACTCGTAAACGAAAATTGCAGGAGTCAGCCGACCGGCACTTGCGAACTGCTTCTGCTTCGGGCACCGCGTGGCAAGAAAGACTGATGTAACTGCGTCGGCTGCATGTTTTATACCCCTGATGACCTGACGTCATGGAAGAAGGGACAGCAACCGACGCAGGACCCAAGACTTTGTTTAAATCAGGCCGACTGAAGGCAACCTGCCAGCAGATTACCCAAATTAATGACTGCAACAGTGAAACACGAAGAACATCATGTGCATTTAATTGAGAACTTTGATACACATCCAATAACTATTTCAGATCATGCACCAATAATTACTATGATAAAAATGCAGGATATCAAAGTAAAGATGAGACACTGGTGATTCCCACCTACCTGTTAAAAAGATAAGAGTAAAAGGAATGTGTAGTTGAGATTATCTGGGAATTATTAGCGAAGACAAAGTGCTCCAGAAGTTATACCTAGAAAGTGGGATAAAATGAAAGTGGAGTTTAAAAATAGGGTAAAATAAAATAAAATGAGATCTGATTAATTAGTAAGAATTATTTAGAGAGGCTGACAAAGGTTAAAGAACTGAAAAATAAGAGGAATCTCACAGAACAAGAGGCGCAACTGCAGAGTGCTAAAGAAAAAACAAGGGAGTACCTGGAGAATATACATGTATTTAGAAAGATTGTTGTTGAGCAATTTTTTTTTAACTGTGAAACTTTTTTTAAGCAAAAACATCTTTACTGAATTATCACTTATGATGCAGGGAAACATGCATTTATATAAAAGAAAACTAACCATACTGACATTTTCAGTTGCAAACATTGTACATCACTTATAATTTTCTGTACAGTCATTGTCAGTCCAACATTACATAGCTCATTCAATTCCCGTCTTCCATTAAACCTCTTTCCTACTCCAAAACATTCTTCTGCATTTATTGTTCCCACAATTCCCAATTTTTTTATGTAATTTGTTCCTACCCTTTTCTAAAGATCCCACTTCCAGTTTGTTTTTCCATTTTACTGTATTTACTACTTCTACAACAGCTGGTTTAGACTTTAAATTTCCATTTTTTTTAGCAATTGCTTTTTTTACAGCCACCAAAATTAAACTTAGCAAGGCCTTACTATGTCTAGGCAATTTCAATTCTGCATCACAGCTTAGAAAATGATATCCTCAGTTACAGCAATTTGCTCACTCCAGTACTTTTTCATTTATTTTTTTATTTAACATTTTGTTTACCGGGAAAGTCAGACTTGGAACAAAGCCAATTTTCAGTGGAGGCCCGGGGGAAATGCTCCAGACATGTCTTTAAAACATGGGAGGAAACCGGAGCACCCAGAGGAAACCCACACAAATGCAGGGAGACACATGCAGACTCCACACAGCAGGCATCCCAGCCAAGAATCGTACAAGGAACCTCTTGCTGTGAGGAGACAATGCTATCGCTGCACCACTGCGCCGTCCAGTACTTCTGACAGCGTAGTCTGAAGGGAATTTTAAAGTATGCCAACTCATTAAGCTCCCAAAAATATTTTTCTTGTTACCTTTTTCTTTACCACCACACCTTCACCATTTGCAATCTACTCAAGGAAAAAATTTTGAAGTCTGCTAGGGGTACAAAAATACCTATGCAAACACTGCCAAGCAATGATCCTAAAACTTCGACTTTGTTGCATATTTGAGAGCCATATATATATATATATATATATATATATATATATATATATATATATATATATATATCCTCCCATTGTTTCTTTGTGAATTGCTTATCCAGTCTCTTGCCCAATCCTTTCCAGCCTCCTCTGATTGATTCCTATAGTTATCCTACAATATTTTAATGCCCTACTAATTTTCCTTTTTAGCAGCAGCTTCTCCACTAGATTCTACAAATAACTCTACAAGTGCTTGTCAAGCAAAAGTTTTTTCTGATAGTTCCATAGCACAAAACCTTTTGGCAAAACAACTTGGGCAAGAAAAAATATTGTTGCCAAACTCAGGGAGCCTACAAGAAAAATAACCAGAGATCATGTAAAGTATTAGAGATATTTCCAAAATGTTATGAAAATTTATATAAAGCAGAGAAGTATGGAAATAAAGAAATGCACAAATGTAAATAGTTATGGAAGACGTGAATATACCAATGTTAGAGGTAGATGAGGCTCAACATTCAAGATAGTAGGAAAAGAGAGAAAAATGATGATGTATAATCAATGTGGAACAGATAGTATTCCAGTGGAAGTTTGGAAGCTAGGAGGGAATAAAGTGATAACTATCTGGAAGGTTTTGTTTAATTGTATGGACCAATGTGGTTTTGTGAAGGGGAGGCAAACATTTGACAACATTAACAGAATAATGACGATCCTGAGGGAAGCAGAATGCACAAAAAAAAAATGCTGCTGTTATTGGTGGGTCTTGATGCAGAAACAGCATTCAACAGATTAAGTCGGGATATTATAAGTAAGGTAATGGAAGCATTTGCATTTCCTGATACAACAAGGAAAATTAAAAGGATATCTGAGGGGTTTGTGTCAAAAATCAAAGTGGAAGGGTTCCTCTCTAATAATTTGTGCCTGAACAGAGGAACTTGGCAGGACTGTCTTCCTTCCCCTTTGTAATCTGCATTATAACAGTTGTGTACACTTACCATAAAATGTAGATGTTAGAGTGTATTCACTGTTGCAGTCATCACATTATGGTTATCCCTGCCAGGGTAGCTCTCAGTCTGCCCGAATACTAGAGGCTTAGTATTTCTGCATCGGTTGCTGCCACTTCAGGACTGACGTCAGGTCATCAGTAGTATAAAATAAGGCAGCTGACCCAATTACATCAGTTTCTTGCCCCAAATGTCAGGAGCCCCCAAGTGGGAGCCACTATATGGTGGAAGAATGCCACCAGTAGAAAGTAAATACCAAAAAGTTCCTTGTAAGGAGAGAGAGAGTGAATGGGGATTGAGAGAGGGAAACCAGGACTGCAACAGTGAATACACTCGAACATCTACATTTATGTAAGTGTACACAACTATACTATGTTCTTCATGTTTCACTGTTGCAGTCATCAAATTTGGGTTGATTCCCAAAGCTGAGGAAAAGGGTGGAGGCAGTCAGTAACACTGGATTCTGGCTAGGATGCCCTGCAAGACTGTAGTGGCAAAGCCTATCCTGGATATGGAAAAGATAGGCAGGTGGTAATGCTTGGTGAAGGTGTGAACAGATGTCCATGTTGCAGCCTCCAGGATGCCCCTGGTGGGGACTCCTCTGAGGAAAGCTGCAAAGGTGGAGGCTGCTCTGGTAGAGAGGGTCCTGACCCCCCTTAGGGGGAGGTTTCCTGTGTTGCTTGTAGCAGTAATGGATGCAGTGTGCTATCCATTTGGAAATGGTTTGTTTGGATATGGCTTTGTCCTCTGCTCCTGCAAAGCTAACAACTGATCAGTCTTTCTGAATGATTTAGTCCTGTCTAGATGGAATCTGAGCTGTCTGTGCACATCTAGAAAAAGTGTAGTACCCTTGTTTTGTGGGTTAGGGAAAAAGTGAGCAAATGAATGGATTGGTTGAAAGCCACACTGGACATCACTTTTGGCATGAAGGATGGGTTAGTCCTGAGGCCTCTACAGCCATGAGTGCTTGTAGCTCGGACACTCTTCTGGCTGAAGTGATGGCCAGCAGCAGGGCTATCTTACAGGAGAGAAACCAACTCTGCTGAAGCTGCTGGTTCAAAGGGGGGTAGGGTGAGCTTTTCCAACACAACATTTGTTCACACAGCTGGCGCAGGTGCTCTTCTGGGTGGCTTCAAGTTGCTAGCCCCCCTTAGGAACTGTTTCATGAGAGGGTGTGAAAAAAATGGTTGCTCAGTGTTGAAATGAGCAGAGATAGCAAAGGCATGAATTTTAACTGAGGAAAAGGAGAGACCACAGTGTAATAGGTCAGCTAGGTAATCCAGGATGAAAGGTAGGGAGGGTTGTGCCACATCTGTTCCCTTAGCCCAGATCCAGGTGCAGAACCTTTTCCATTTGTCAGCATAAGACTTTCTAGTGCTAGGGCGTCTGGCCTCACACATAACGTCTAGAACCCATTTACTGAGATTGGCAGCTTGTTCAGTGGTCAGGGAATAAGCCAGGCTGCCAAACTGAGTATCTGCAATTGGGGATGCATGAATTCTCCTTCCCTCTGGGTCAGGAGTGTTGGGATCTGAGGGAGATGCCATGTTGGCAGAGGGGACAGGCTGCACAGCAGTGGGTACCAGTGCTGGCGAGGCCAGTCTGGAGCAATTAGAATTGCCTATGGTTTTTCTTCCCTTATTTTGAACAGTACCCTGGAAATGAGAGGTAGTGGGGGAAAAGCATAGACCGAGAGGCTGATCCACTGGAAGGATAGGGCCATCCACTTTCCAGGCCATGCAGTAAGGCTCCCTTGGTGCAGAACTTGCTGAGCTGATGGTGAGAGTGGGAAGCAAAGAGGTCGACCATTGGGGTGCCCCATTTCTCGGTTATTAGGGTGAAGGGTCTTTGGTCTAGCTGCCACTCGTGTGGGTCCAGAAGGTTTCTGCTTAAGTTGTCTGCCAGAGAGTTTAGACAGCCTGGCAGGAATTGTGCTAACAGGTGTAGTTGCATGGCTGAGGCTGTGTGCCAAAGGGTCATGGCGAGCCTGCATAGAGGGTAGGAGTGAGTCCCTCCCTGTTTGTTGATGTATCACATCACAGTGGCGTTGTCTGTTTTGGTCAGTAGAGCCCCTGGGGAGAGAAGGGGCCTAAAACTGTCAATGCATGCTGAACAGCTAACATCTCTTTTTGGCTGATGTGCAGATGTATTTCATGTGGGCTCCAATGGCCCTGTATGCATCTGGTGTCTAGGTGTGCACCCCAGGCATAGTCTGATGCATCTGTGGTGAGGGTCTGGGTGGCATGGGGTGGTAAGAAGGGTAGTCCTTGTTGTGGTTGCATGTTGCTGCCCACCATAGAAAATATTTCCTTAGGCAAGGTTATCATAGACAAGAGTTTCCAAGTCTTGAGTGTGTTGACACCAAAGGTTTTTTAGGTACCACTGAAGTTTCCTCATATGCAGTCTGGCATATGGAATGAGTAGAATGCAAGATGTCATTGACCCCAGTGCTTGCAGGATTTTCTTTGTGCATAACTGGGGTCTGTTGGCTAACAGAGAAATAAGCTGTCAGATAAGTTAACTTTGTGCAAGGGTGCATCCAATAGTTTGGATTTGACATGGTCTGGCAATGGCTGTTCCTTAAGCCAAGCATGCCTTCTAAGGACAGAACCAATGATTGCTGCCCTGCAAGATGCTTCTAGGGCACCAAAACCACAGTGTAAGTTGTGCTTAGTTACCAGACTTGCAGAATGCATTAACTCTTGTAACTCTATTTTCTGCACAAGCAGGAAAGGATGATATTTTTTCTTTGAAGAGTTCCATGGTGCATTGCTGAAATTCTAGTATAAGGAACTGACAATTTAGGACTCTAATAGCAAGAGTAGCAGAGGTGTATACTTACTTACTCCATCTGTCTAATGCTCGGGAATCCCTAGCTGAGGGGGTGGGATTCTTAGCAAGTTGCTTTAATTCCTTTAGGCCCTTGAAAAATAACCTCAGGGTCAGCAGTAAGATTTTTGAAAATAAATTTGTGTGAGTCAGGGACTCTAATACTGGTCAGGTTTCCTGGGAGCGGGAGGGAGGATGTCTGGAGTCAAACTGGATTCCATGAAAACATCATCCACAACGCCCAGGACAGGAAGAATAGCCAAGGGTCTGTGCTGTGAAGATCTAAGAATTCCCTGAGTCTCTTTTTAGACTGAGGGTAGTCCCGACATTCCCACTGGAAATGCTCCCTTAAAGTATGTAGGGTTTAACCAAAGGAAAAGTACTCAGATGGAGAGGCTGAAGGAATTGATTCCTCTGCATCAGAATCCTCATAAGCAGAGAGGGGTTGCATGTCTTAATATTCAGTTGCATCAGAGTCATCGGACTCCTGTTCAGATAAAACTACTGGGGACAGAATCTCTTCCAATTATCCGAATAGGCTTTCCTGGTACTAGGCCTTCTGGCCTCCAGAATGACATCCGTAACCGCTTTGGAGAGAAGCATTGCTTGCTTGACTAAGGAATCTTCCATGCAGCTAGGTTTAAGGTCTTTAGCTGGCTGTGTAGTATTTGTTTGTTGTGCTGAGTCAGCAGATGTGGGATTTGAGGCAAAATCCAGGGTGGTTCTTGTGCTAAGCTCCTTAAGATTGGGTACCAGTGCTGGTGTGGCCAGTCTGGTGCAATCAGGATCATATTTGGCTCTCCTGCCTGGCTTTTATGAGTACCTTTGGCAGGAGAGGTAGTGGTGGGAAAGCGTATACTTGTAGGTTCTTCCAGTTGAATGAGGGGGCATCCACTTTCCAAGCTTGTGGATGGTAACTCCTTGTGTAGAATTTTTGTACCTGGCAGTTTATTGGGGATGCAAACAGATCTATGCCCGGGCTCCACCATTTCTGTGTTATCATTCTGAATATTTGTGGATTCAACTCCCATTTGTGGGGATCCATGATGTTTCTGCTTAAGTCGTCTGCCAGTGTGTTTTTCTCTCCTGGCAGGAATTGCACTTGCAGATGAACTTGAAGGTTTATAGCTGTGTTCCATAAGGTCATAGCTTGTCTGCATACGGGGGGTAGGAGTGAGTGCCCCCTTGCTTGTTTATGTACCACATAACTGTGGTGTTGTCTGTCTTTAGGAGTAGTTGTCCTGGATGCAGCAGGTCCTTGAAAGCTATAATCGCATTTTGTACAGCTAGCATCTCTTTTTGATTGATGTGAAGATGCCTTTATTCTGCAGTCCACGTGTCCTGAAAACATTTGCCTGCCATGTGTGCTCCCCAGGCGTAGTCCGTCTGGCATATGGAATTAGTAGTATGCAGGATGCCATGTAACCCAAGGCCTGCAGAATTTTTCTTGCAGGGAGCTGGGTCTTTGTTGCCATCAATTGAAAGTATTGAGTCAGTTGTCCTTGTTTGTCTGGCGTGAGATAAGCCATCTGGGCCGTTGTGTTCAAGCTGGCACCCAGGAATATAATCTCTTGTGAGGGCACTAGTTTTGATTTCTTTTCGTTTACTGTGTACCCCAAGTCAACTTAACTTTTTTACAAACGCCAGATGCTGTAGAAGAATGTCCTTGCTCTCTGCTTGAATTAGGCAGTCGTCCAGGTACAGATAAATTTGAATCCTTTCTGTCTGCAAAATGCAATTACTGGTGCCAGGCACTTTGTGAAGACCCTGGGCGCAGTAGATAAGCCAAAGGGCAGTGCAGAGAATTGGTAGTGCATTGAACCAGCTATGAATCTGAGGTATTTTCTGCAGGTTTGTCTGACAGGGACATGCAGGTATGCCTCTTTGAGGTCCAAAGTCACACGCCAAGCTTTCATGCCCAGCAGGGGAAGAAGCTGCTGTAATGTCAACATTTTGAATTTCGGAACATCCAGGTAAGTGTTTAGAGATGAAAGATCCAGAATGGGCCTCCAGACTTTGTCCATTCTCGGTACCAGAAAGAGATTTGAGTAAAATCCTTGTCCTTGCTCCTGTGATGGTACCTTTTGAATAGCTCTCATATCCATGAGTGCTGTAAATTGTTTTTGAGCCTCTGCCCATTGATTTGGTGGCAAATTTGGCATTCCTTTTAAACTTGGCAGAGTGTGAAAGTGGAACCTGTAACCTTGAAATACAATGTTGTGAACCCATATGTCTTTGGTGATCATTTGCCAATTGTGGTAGAAGAGTGCCAGTTTTCCTCCCAAGGGGGCCGCCAAGAAGGATTTGTTTGGCAGCTGTAGTGGAAAGTCATTGGAGCTGCTTTTTATATCGGTGGGGCCTGTCTTCCCCTTCTTTCTGGCCTGATGCAACCCATTGTCGAGGCCTGTAAGGACCTTGTGTTTGACCTCTACCTCTTGGACGTCTGTATCTTCCCCTTTGAGGTCTGTCTGTAATTGGAAAGGACCAATTCTTAGTTGGCCAGTTTCTGCTAAATCTAGGAGGCTGAACCTGTAAGAAATCTTTCACCGTTTGCACAGATTTTGCCTTATCCTCCATTTTCTTTAATACCGCTTCTGCCTTAACTCCAAACAACACATCCTGCTGCTAAGGTGCATCCAATAATATTGCTTTAACATGATCTGGTAACGTATGTTCTTTTAACCAAGCATGTCTTCTAATGACAGAGCCTGTAACTGCTGCTCTGCAGGAGGCCTCTAGAGAATCAAAACCACATTGCAAAGTATGCTTTCCCACTTGTTCAGCTGCATGCAATAAATCCTGCATTTCTGTAAAATTAGGAGGATCTGATTCTGGAAGCATTTTTGTTTTAACTGAGACAGTAAAAATTGCTGATATTTTAGCATGTGAAACTGGCAATTTAAGGCTCTCATTGCTAAAGTTGCAGACGTATATACTTTCTTTCCCCATCTGTCTAATGCTCTGGAATCTCTGTCAGAGGGAACTGGATTCTTGGTTGATGAGGCCTTAACTCCTTTGGGTAACTGAGAAATAGTTTCAGGATCAGCAACAGGGCTTTTATACATAAATTTATGTGAGTCAGGGACTCTGTAGTATGTCAGGTTTAACAGGGGCTGGAGGTAAGGAATCAGGATTTAAGCTGGATTCAGTGTACACATCATCCACAATATCTAACACTGGCGGAATAGCAAGGGGTCTGTGCTGAGGTAATAAAAGGAAGTCTCTGAGCCTTTTTCTTGGATTCTGAGTAATCCTGGCCTTCCCAGTGGAAATGCTCCCTCATGGTATGTAGGGTTTCCCCAAAGGAGTAGTCCTCAGGTGGTGAGGCTGGTGGAATTGATTCCTCAGCATCAGAATCCTCATAAGGGGGTAAAGAGTATCCTAGGTCTGAGGAGGAATCAGAAGAGATGGACACCTGGTCAGATGAGTCTTAGTCTGCATCCTGTCTAGGCCTTTTATCAGGAGTGGAATGGGACCCCCCTGATCAGAGTAATTAGGTCTTAAGCCATTTTGAGCATTTGTTTCTTAGGCATGGAGGCCTGTCCTGGAGAATGCTGTATTTGTTTCTTTGACTTTAAAGGAGGCTTAGACTTAGCTGAGGGTTTGATGCTTAACTGAGTAGGTCTGAAGACACCCTCTGTAGCTGTGGGTTGCTCAGCTACTCCGGATCCCTCTGAAAGGTTAGTCTCGGTAGGCTGAAGAGCTTGTGCATCCGAAGCCCCAGCCATTTCCACGTGGGACTCGGGAGGCGGCTTGTGGTTCTGCAGATGCGGTCGTCAGGGGCTGAAAACCGGAGAACCGGTGACTGGCCTAGAAGAGGCTTCGTCATCAGTTTTGGGCCTCGGATGCCTATCCTTGTTCTTTGCGCTTTTTGTGTATTCTGATCGGAAGTTCCGACGGCATGGTATAATTGAATTTTCTACCAAAATAATGTCGGGCAAAATCAAACCGACATTTAATAGTGCACTTGTTAAACCTAGCACAAAACCGACAACCAGTAATGTTGTGGTCAGGGCCTAGGCATGGGATACAATAGGAATGGAAATCCTTATGAGGTATTTGCTTCCCACAAGAAATACAGTTATTAACTTTTACTGACATCGGTCTGAGGCAAGAAAAGGTTTCCCCAATGGAGTACTTAGCTTTGTAGAAGACTTCAGTTCTGGATTCGGAATGAAAATCTCAGGAGACTGCCGACCGGCACTTGCAAACTGCTTTTGCTTCGGGCACCATGTGGCAAGAAAGACTGAAGAAAATGTCGTCAGCTGCATCTTGTATACCCCTGTCACACTGACGTCAGGGAGGAGGCGACAGCAATAGACGCCGGACCAAGACTTTGGAACTCTGGCTGACTGCGGGACCACCTGACGGCAGGATGACCCAAGTGTAATGACTGTAGCAGTGTAACACGATGAACATCCTAAATGTGATGACTGCAACAGTGAAACATGAACATCCACTGACAAAGAAAATAAGGGACTCAAATTCAAGGATGTATTGGTATGGTGTTCAAGAAAAGTTGGCTTTATTTGCAGATATTATTTTGTACCTGGTGAAACCAGAAAAGGACATCTCAGTGTTGTATAACATTGAGACATTTTTTTTTAGGATATAAAATTAAAGAAGATAAAGTGAACACTGTAGCAATAAACTATGTACCCATACGTGAACTGGTTCAGCAAGGCTCATTTATGGGGACATAACAAAATGTCATGGCAGCTTATGATTTATGGGAACAGACCACACAAAAAATACAAAAAATGAGAAATGGGACATCTTGCCTATGAATATGGATAGTAAGATCAAGAGCAAAAGTGTTTTTACTCGTTTTAGTTTTGTACACAGGTCAGGCACATTTTATCAACCATAGGAAAAATTCTGGACAGTAAAAGAGATGAAGAACTTTATTTGGGAAGGGAAGAGGGCAAGAAGTCAAGTGGGATAAGCTGATCCTCCCAACAGAACAAGGTGGTTTAGAATTACCGGATTCAAAGAGATATTTTAGAGGTACACAGTTAAGGTTCTTATACATAACAAAAAAAAAAAGTTACAAATTGAAGTGGAAAGGGATGATGATGAAGCAGGGGGCAAATTCAAGAAATAAGGAAAGAAAGGGATTTTGGATGCAGATCCTTGAACAGTAACACAGAATATTATATTCATAAAGTAACAGAAAGTATTCTAAGAACTAAACCAACAAAGGAATGGAGAAAGGAGATGCTGCCGATAGGCATGACTACAATTAGGAGTAAATAGAATACAGAAGAGGTGGCTAAAATTTACCGGAGGAAGCTAGCACAGGAACCAAGGTACTGAGAACAATTAGAGAGAAAGGCAATAGAGTTGGAAGAGGCCTAAAAGACATTTGGATTGCAAGCTAGTGATCACCTTCCCCATCAGGTATTTATATCAGAGTATAGACAAAGAAAAAGGGATAAGACAATCCTAAATTGAAGACCTGCACTGGTTGAGTTTTTAACTGACTCTACAACAGAGGCTACTATTAAACAGGGAATAATTAGTAAGGCATATAAAAAACTGCACAATAACTATAGGAATCAATAAGAAGAGGTCAGAACAGATTGGAAAGATATTAGATATGCAATTCCAAAGGAAACCATGGAAAGACATATGGCTCCCAAATATGCAAGAAAATCTAGAAGATTTAGAATTTTTGCCTGAAGTTTTTGGTCCTGTATACCCTAAGCAGACTCAAAATATTTTTTTTCCCCAAGGTAAATGGCAAATGTTGAAGGTGTATTGGGGAAGACAGATAACAGGGAACATTACGTTTTCAGACTGTAATGATTTGGCAGACTTTAAAAATTCCTTGCAGAGTACCGTAAGGAATCTTGGGTAAGCAAATGAATGTAACTAAGGAAATTATTTTACTGAGCTGGGATACAGGATCTGAATTACCTAGACACAAGTAAGGCCTTAAGTTTAATTCTGGTGGCAACCAAAACAGCAATTACTAGAAAATGGAAATCAATCAAAATCTACACCAATTATACCTTGAAGTAAAAACAGGAAGTGGGATTTTAGAAAAGGGTAGGAGTAAATTACATAGAAAAAGTGTGAATTGTGGGAACAATATATGCAGAATAATGTCTCAGAGGAGGAATAAGGTTTAAGGGAAGGCAGGAATTGAATAACTTATGTAATGTTGCATAGATTATATGATACAACAGGTTTACTATGACAATGGCGAAAATTAGAAGTTATGTACCTACCATAACGTTCCATGTTAGTTGTCTTCTTCTCGCCTTCTTTCTTGCTGAATGGGTTCGGAGCCGAACCTCGGCTCCGACTCGGCCACTCTAAAAGCTCGAGAGCTAGTTCCACCGGCTCGAGGCTCCCCTATATCCCACAATGCTAGGCGGTAACTCCTCAGATCTCGTTTGTAAGCTAGACCCAGCTAGCAAAATTCCATTATATGGAAAAGGATAAAAAGGTCACAAAACAAACTCCTCTAGGTCTGTCCAGGCTAGGGGGAAGGAGGGTGGGACGCAAGAAAGAAGGCGAGAAGAAGACAACTAACATGGAACGTTATGGTAGGTACATAACTTCTAAATGTTAAGTTGTCTATCTCGCCTTCATTCTTGCTGGATGGGACCGCGTCCCTAGCACCTTGTCCCGGGTGGCCTTTCGGAACAGACTCTTGAGTACAGTGGAACCAAAGTTGGCTGGGTCCCTAGAGGCTAAGTCCAACTTATAATGAGAAATGAAAGTATGGGGAGAAGCCCAAGTAGCTGCAGAACAAATCGAATCAATAGGCAGTCTGTCTTGGAAAGCTATAGATGTGGCTAAAGCTCTAGTTGAATGAGCCCTGGGTTTGGTTGGCAACTGTTGATGTCTGATCTCATACACAAAGGTGATCAACGAAGTAAGCCATCTAGAAAGAGATACCTTAGAAACTGGAAGACCCATTCTACCTTCTGCATAGGAAACAAACAGTTGATCAGACTTCCTGAATTGTTTGGTCCTGCCTAAATAGTACCTAAGTTGGCGATGAACGTCCAACCAATGTAATTTTTGTTCTGATCGGTTCGAATAGTTAGGAAAGAACACCGGAAGATCAATGGTTTGATTCAAATTTGCCGGTGAAGCTACCTTAGGCAAAAAGGACGGGTTAGTACGTAAGGACACCCTATCCTTATGAAACAAGAGATAAGGGGATCGACTACACAGAGCATGGAGTTCAGAGACTCTTCTGGCTGAAGTAATAGCTACCAAAAAGAGTGTTTTCCAAGATAGTAGCTTCATTGAACATGAAGCCGCAGGTTCAAAGGGGGGAAGAATTAAAGACGCTAGAACCAAGTTGAGATCCCATTGAGGAGGAGGATCCCTGATAGGTGGTTTGAGGAGAAAAACTCCCTTTAAAAAGGCTTTGCAGAGTTTGTGAGACATAATGGAGGACTCTGAGACCCCAACATGAAAGTTCTATATTGCTGCCAATTGAACTTTAATGGTAGACTGAGACGAACCTGAGTGGAAAAGTTCGACTAGAAAGTCTAAAACTGATTGAATGGAAGCAGTGAAAGGATCTATATCCTTTGACTGCGCCCAAAAGGAAAAACGTTTCCACTTACTATGATAAATCTTCCGAGTGGAAGATTTATAAGAGGCTATCAAAATATCTCGAACTGAGTGAGATATTAGAGGAAGCCTGGCTAGAGTTGAAATTGGAGGAACCACGCTGTGAGGTTCAGAGAAGGGAGGGAGTGGTGCAACTGACCCGACTGTTGGGTCAAGAGGTCTGGAACTGGGTCCAGATGCCAAGGTTGCTCCAACAGATAACTGTGAAGAAATGGGAACCAAACCTGTCGAGGCCAGTAAGGGGCAATGAGGATCATGGAAGCTTTCTGAGCGATGGCTTTCTGTATTAGTTGAGATATCAGTGGGAAGGGAGGAAAAGCATACAGAAGCCCCGGGGCCAATCGTGGACTAGAGCGTCTCTGCTGGGGTGACCTGGTTGGGGAAAGAGGGTGAAAAAATCGTCGCACTTGCTGTTTTGGGGAGTAGCGAAAAGGTCGCAGCAAGGCCGGCCCCACTTTCGAAAAACCTTCTCCAACACTGAATTCTTCAGAGACCACTCGTGAGGCATGAGAACAGCTCTGCTCAATTTGTCCGCAATCACATTGGACTTCCCGGGAATGTGCGTTGCTAACAGAAACCGCTGAGAAGAAATCGCCCATTGCCACAGTCTGAGTGCCTCTCGACATAGGGGGTAGGATCTGGTTCCGCCTTGTTTGTTGATGTACCACACTACAGACATATTGTCTGTCTGAATTGCTATAGTTCCTTTGGGTAGAGAGTCTTGTAGGGCTTGCAACGCTAGAAGCACTGCTCTCATCTCTAGCACATTTATGTGCAAGTGGCGTTCGAAAGGTTGCCACGTGCCCTGGACCGTCCTGCCCTGGTAATGCCCCCCCCCCACATGATCAGTGAGGCGTCCGTTGTCAGTGTAGCAACCGGAGGGGGAGGAACAAAGGTTCTCCCCAGAAAGAGCTGGGGGGGAATGTGATCCACCAAGAAAGATGATTCCTGCACGATTGTGTTATCGCAATGGAATGGGACATTGGAAGTTGTTGGTATGACCATTGTGTGAAGAGCATCTATTGTAAAATTCTCATGTGAAATCGGGCTAAAGGGAGGAGAGGGATAGCAGCCGCCATTATCCCTAATACCTTTAGGATCAGTCTGACTTTGATCTTGTTGCTCTGCAAGACAAGGGAGACTTGTCTGTGTATGTCTGCTATTCTCTGTTCTGTGAGTGTGGCTGACATGTTGACTGTGTCTAGATTTGCGCCTATGAAGGTAATAACACAACAAGGCGACAAGACAGACTTTTCGTAATGTATTGAAATGCCTAGTGTTTGACATGTGTGAGAAGTGTAGTCTCTGGCAAGAAGCAGAAGATGCTTGGTGGGGGCTGTAAGGAGCCAGTCGTATAAAAACTGAAACACTTGGAATCCTTGTCGTCTCAGATGAGAGGCGACCACTGCCATGCATTTGGTAAACACTCAGGGGGGGGGGGGGGGGCTGTAGTGAGTCCAAAGGGCAGGGCCCTGAATTGAAAATGACTTGTTCCCAGCCTGAAGCGGAGGAATCTCCTGGAGCGTCGGCTCATTCTGATGTGATAGTACGCATCCTGGAGATCTATAGAGCACATCCAGTTGTCCCGACCCAAAAGGGGTAGAATGGACTGCAGCGTGACCATCCGAAATTTTGTTTTCTTGACAAACTTGTTCAAGTTGCCGAGATCCAAAATGGGTCTCCAGTCCCCTGTTTTCTTTGGAACCAAAAAGAAGTTAGAGCAGATTCCGGATCCTTGTTGGTCTGCTGGAACTGGTTGAATGGCTCTTTTTGCAAGCAGCTTTGAAATTTCTGGTGTTGCTTGCTCCCTTTGACTGGGTGGAACGTCTGGAAGGGATTTTTTGGATTGCTTTGGAATGAGAAAGAATGGGATTCTGTAGCCTTCGGAAATGATAGACTGTACCCACTTGTCTTGAGTTGGGGATAGCCAGGCTTCTGGGTACAGAGATAATCTTCCTGCCTCTGAAGGTGGACAGTCGGGCAACCCCTCAGGGATGCTGAAAGGGCTTGTCGGAGAAGGTTTCTCGACTGCCCTGATTCTGCGGGCCCCCTCAGCCTCTAGGACGGCATCTACCATTATTGTTCCCCCCCTGCCTCTAGAGGGGAACCGACTCTGTGCGTCAGGCAAATCTCCCTGAGATTGTTTGCGGAACTACATCTTTCCCCCCTTCTGGCCTTTGGGGTAAGGCCTAGAAGGAGTAGAAAAACAGACTCCCACGGCAGAGAGAGTCTTGCCTTCAGTCTCGCACCTAGTCAGGGTTTCCTTCACTTGAGGACCAAAAAGGGATGATCCATCAAACGGGGAGTTACTGAAGGACGCCTTGAAAGGGTCCACAAAATTACATAGCCGCATCCAGGCGTGCCGACGTAAGGCCACACCTGTACCTGCCGCTCTACTCGCTCCATCCGCCACATACGAAAGGAGGCGCATGGAGGAGTTAACTATTGAGTTGAGGGTCGCCAGCTGAGAGTTCATCCTATCCTGAAAACCCGCAGCTGTTGGATCCTTTAACATTTCACTCGCTTACTTGAGCAAATCTCTCTGGAGACAAAAGAGATGACACAGGTAATTCAGCGAGCGCATAGAAAAGATCGCTGATGAGAACATCCGCTTACCGTACCTGTCCATAGTCCCAGACTCCTTGTTAGGAAGATGGACAGGCACTGAAGGATCAGCTAGCTCCTTCTTGGTGGCCGCAGCCACCACCATAGCATCCACAGAGACGCCTTTGGTCAAGAATTCTTTGTCCTTGGGGGCAGTGATAAATTTTGATGGTCTCCTGGGGGTGGGGTCCACAGAGTCAGGAGCCGTCCAGGCCTTCTTTGCCACCACTTGCATAAGGGGGTCAAAGGGAGGGGACACCCAGGAGGTGGAAGGGCGAGAGCCAAACGCCTCAAGATACACCGATTCATCCTCTGAAGGGTTGAGAGCTGGCCAATTTCCCCCTCTGTTTTAAGATCTCGAGGATGTCTGCAAGAGAGACATCTTCAGAGGGGGGAACGAGGGGAACCTTCAGAATCCTCAAAATCAGTGTCAGAGGTGACAGACTCAGGGGAGTCAATGTGCCTCCTCTTGCACTGCCTCTTCCTAGGAGGCTCTCCTACCGGGTCAGGAGAGGCCTCGGAAGAGGAGGAGATCCCCACTGGGGATACTTGAGGAGCTGGCTCTCTACGATCCGGGATGAGGGAGTGAGCAGAAATCACCGGAGGCACCATGGAGGGAGGGGCAGATGGAGCCGACTGTGGGGTTGAACAGGGTTCTAACACGCTCCTCATGACCTCGAAAGCACCCCTGTCATGCAGAGCCAGAGGTCTCCGCTCTGAAAAGCTGGAAACCTCCCCCGGCACCGACAGTGATGGCTCCGAGGCCGATGTTGGAGCCGAACTCACCAGCGCCGAAGCACCGAGAGGGAGAGTGGGGTCGGACAAGGATCCGATGCCACTCGCCCCCTCGGAGCCGACAAGGGAAGTCCGGCGCTGAGATTCCTCCAAAGAAGATATCAGAGCAGACGACGGAACCGAAGACAACGGTATCGGTTCCGACGCAGCCACAGTCTCGGGTCCGAGCCGCCCCGGCTCCGAACTCAAAGGAGTCAGAGGAGGAACATTCTGAGTGATGGGATTAGCCATCGACTGTTGAGTCGGGCTTTGAAGCATCTGGGCCAGTGCCTTGGACTTAAGAAGTCGACTCACTACCCTCTGAAGGTCATGATCTGATAGTCTCGACGACCTAGAGGAGTGAGATCTATGGCTCCGTTCAGACAACAATGGTGATGCTGGAGCCGAATGAACGGAGCCGACAGATGGTGACTGGGACCTTTTTCTGGAGGTCGGTTCTGACAATCTGATAGGAGCCGACTCACCGGTGTCTACCTCGGCTCCGGCTGGAGCTGAGGAAATAGCAGAGACTTGAGTTTGAGAATCATCGGCTCCAGCTGGAGCCGATGTTCGAACAGCCTTCGAAGCCCCAGAAGACGACTCAGATACTGGAGCCGATGGTCTGGTAGGCTTCGAGGGTTTCCCCGAAGATTGAGTCGGGGGACCCTCAGGCTTCAATAAGTCCCTTAGAATGAGCTTATTTTTATGCTCCTGCAGGACTCTAGGGCTGAAGCCATGGCAAACAGCACATGAGTCCTGCAGGTGCAAAGGTCCCAGGCAGTATACACAAGAAGTGTGACCGTCTGTCAGAGACATCTTCTGACAGCAAGAGTCACACTTCTTAAAGCCTGAGACCTTTGATTCTTTAGACATCTCTAAAGAAGAAAAGTGTAATCACACACACACACACACACACCGATTACACTTATTGAAAATTAAATTAAACTAGTAAGTAATTTAGAAAATTAAATCCCTACAAAAAACACAGTCACTCCAACTACTAGGAAGGGAGGGACTGGGCCTAAAGGCCCAAGGGAAGAACTCTAGTGAGTTTTGGAAAAGAAGGGGAAAATTTGGAAAGGAATGGTAGGAAACTACCTAATTTAGAAAATAATGAAGAAAAACTAACTTAAAAGGGGGTCTATCTAAGATTAAACTTAGTCTTAACAACTAACCTGACTAGCCGGTTGAAGAGCACCTCGATCGCTATAGCGGCAAACGAGATCTGAGGAGTTACCGCCTAGCACTGTGGGATATAGGGGAGCCTCGAGCCGGTGGAACTAGCTCTCAAGCTTTTAGAGTGGCCAAGTCGGAGCCGAGGTTCGGCTCCGAACCCATCCAGCAAGAATGAAGGCGAGATAGACAACTTAACATCGGGAGTTTCAAACCTTATCTGGTTGATTCCCATATCGCCGACCTGCAATACTGTGAGTGTTCAGCATAGCGAATGCCACTGTGCATTCACACATGTGATAGACGTTATAACTACAGATCGTGGTACCTTTGCTCTGTGTGATCTACCAGTTGGAATATACAATTTGCAGGGTGTGTGGGGGAGCGCAGCCCCCCTGCATGGGGGTGCATGGGAGCTTACCCCCTGCAAAAACATTACGTTATGTGATTTGCAGTAGTGAACTGCAAAAATAATGTCAAAAGTGTGAATGTGATTGTTTCGCTACATGCACTTAGGACATTATTATGCACTGCACATGTGAATCATGCAGCTAAATGTATTTTATTATGACTATCGATATTTTCATAGTAAACCGATATAACAATATATATGATACATGTCTGTAAATGTGAAATTGTTAATATGGTTTGATTAATTTTATATAATGTAAGTTTGCCTGCGTCATACATAATTTAATAAAGGTTTTCAAAAATAGCCTACAATTATTCCTCTTTGCCACAATGAAAACATGCAACCACATCTTGAACATGCACTTCACTCATCTTTTGTCTATTAAACTGCAGCATTAATTCACTTTTTTTTCATCTTTTCTAAAGCTATTTAGGCTCCTTTTCCTTTATTTTTTTCCCCCGCAGAAACTCAAAATGCTCCTGTAAATATTTTATCCATTCCAAATTTTCTTTTAAATCTTTCATGGGCTTTCTTTTGAGAATCCAGACTTTGTTGACTATTTTCACTACTCCCTGCTCCAACTTATTGACACAGTTCATAAAGGTGTCCGTACCACTGTCCACAATTGTCTGATTTGCCATGAAAATACAGATTTACACTTAAAATAACAAGGTGCCATGAAACTCCAAGTAGCCCCCCGGATTATGATTTGTACAGAGTTCAGTCTGCTCATTTCACTAGCCTGCAGCATCACAGAACCTCAATGCAAAGGGAACACATCTGACACACCCAAAAGACAAAAGAGTTAAAAAAAACAACAGTTTGTGTACAGACTGCAGCTGAATTTGAAACAAAGTGCTGCAAGTGGAGTCAAAATATCAACAATTCATGAAAAGATGTATTGCAGAGACATAGAGAACTAGAAAGTCAGCTATCACAGGGAAAAATAAACCAGACTGTTATTACATACAGTTTAAGCAGTAAACTATGCAAGTCTGGACTCTTGCAAGGCTGGTGTCTTATAATGGAGGTATTGTAAACATGGGGCCTAGTCAAAGGCATGGTTCCTCTCAAGGATCTGCAATTCACAGCTGTAGCAGCTGCTGAGGGAAGATGATAGAGCTGTATTCCAGGGTACAGTCATGGTTTAACTTGTTTTTCAGAAGTCTAAGGCCATGATGTCTAATGTTCATTTGATCGAAAAATAACATCTAAACCCAGAACATTGAATGATCAAAATGTCTAAAATCATTTCAGTGAAAAAGCAATTAGATCACCTCTACTATTTTGCAGGTGGGCTATGCCTCCCTTGCATCCCCCACACACACCCCTACTTAAATATACTAACTCTGAGATCGAGCTACAGTGCAGAAATGGGCAAATTCGACATTTGAGCTACAGTGCAGAAATGGGCAAATTCGACATTTGAGCTACAGTGCAGAAATGGGCAAATTCAACATTTGACATTTTGAGTTTAGACTAGTTTTATTTCGACTTTTTAATTAATCAATATAGTGATTTCAACCAATTCATTTTCGACCATATAGGATTGGAATTTATGATTGCAAACCTTAGAGATATATATATATATATATATATATATATATATATATATATGTGTGTGTGTGTGTGTGTGTGTGTATATACATATATACACACACACACATATATATATATATATATATATATATATATATATATATATATATATATATATATATATATATGGGAACACTGCACATAATCGAATTACTGAAATCTCGAATTTCATATGGTCGAAACCATATGATCCATATTTTAGTAAATCGAATATGTGTAGTGTTTAAAAATAAAAGTTTACTTACCTTAATACATTGCGTGCACACAGAGGCAAGGATTCTTGTACGCTCTGTGTGTACGTAATGTTTTATTTTTTTTGCGGTGTTGACAGGAAATGAGAAATCTCCCGTTTTGCGCTTCCGCATACAGTGCAAGACGGGAGATTTCCCATTTCCCCACTGTAGCGCAATCTTGGAGTTGGTATATTTAAGTATGGGGTGCAGGGGGGTGAAGCCCCCCTGCAAAAGCAAAGTTTGTCTTTTTTTTTTTTTTTTTTTTTGGTTTCATTTCAGAAGTTCGAGTTTACGAAACTCGATCTTTGGTTTCGTTATTTGCAGTTTGAGATTTTGTAAATTGAGCTTCTGAAGTGAATCCATATATATATATATATATATATATATATATATATATATATATATATATATATATGGTACAGTATCGACAGTTCAAAACAACAAAAGTCACTACTTGACGAAAGCATCGACCGTTGAAAACATCGACAATACAGTCACGTAGTAGTAAAGTAAAGTCACAAAAACAAGTGCTAACATGGGTCCTGCAAGGGGGAAGTAAAGGATATGATATTGCGGAGTTTAGTATGGGTACAGTATCATATCATATCCTTTACTTCCCCCTTGCAGGAACCATGTTAGCACTTGTTTTTGTGACTTTACTTTACGTGACTGTATTGTCGATGTTTTCAACGGTCGATGCTTTCATTTCGAAGTAGTGACTTTCGTTGTTTTGAACTGTCGATGTACTGACATGTACCCATATATATATATATATATATATATATATATATATATATATATATATATATATATATATATATGTATGCCTGGAGTAGTCATCCACTGTGTTTAGAGTTGTTCTTTTTCTGTATAATACTCGCATTGTCCAACATTGATGCAATAAGATAACAGTACTTACAGGAAAAAAATAATGGCTTCTAGGTCATACAAAGACTATTAATCCTTTGGATACAGCTGCACTACAGGAAAAGCTTGCACTTTACATTAAAAAATAAGATAAAAATAAACACGCACTTCTGAGGGGTGGTATCCTACTCCGATTGGAAGGAGCTATGCTACTAGGTATGCACATTTCATCTTTATCCGTCTAGATTTCTAGATAGATGTACATATTTTAGAGCCTCTGTCCAGATTTCCAATACCTACACGATGAAAATGGTTTTGGATAAAGCAATTTGTGCAACTGAAAAACTTTCCAGGAAAAACAGAAAGTCAGCTATTAACTGATGGCGATTTTCTTAAAACCCATAAACTTTCCACCTCAGTCAGCTTATTTTGGGATAATGTTTTCATCATGGTGCAGAGAAACCGTTTCCTTTTATTTTTTTTGTCTTAAGTATTTCTCGCTTGTACTCAACTGCGCCATCTGGCTGTGTTTTCTGCAGTTCTCCAGTTTTAGTTCTAATGACATCTGCAACCTCAGAATATTCTGAAACCCTACTTCTTCCAATTTCCTAGCGACAGCAGTTGTTTTTATCCCCTAAATCAAAGTTTGCTTCAGTCATCTTAGTACCTTCTGGACATTTTCTTATTGCTGGCTTGCTACTTGTTATGCAGCAACATTTTTCTGTAAAGGTCTTAGTTACTTTTTCTATAAGCATTTGCTGTTTGAGAACTTATTTCTAGTTTTAGAAAAAAAGTATCAGCGTTATCTATTCTAGCTTTCCTCGAGTCTTTAGAGCTACAATTGTGTCACAAGCTTAAAGTAATTTGTTCATACAAATAAATGTACCTTGCCACCATACTATGTGGTGCATGATGTGCCAAACAGCATTTTCACTCCATCGGCAATAGTTTTTCTGGCTGACCCATTCCAGAGAAATGATTTTGAAAAATATTGCTTTTCTTAGGATTTTTGTCACTGAGGCTACGCAGTAAAAGTCAGCCTCAAGGAAAGTGTACAGTGCGTCCATAGACTAATGGACACCATCTCGCATGCTCAAAGATGTATCCACTGAAGTCTATGGATGCACCTCACGGTATTCCTCAGCTGATGTCATTGAGGGATACACAATTTATTTGGGTCGTGGTTTAATAAACAAATTTATAAAGGTTTTTTTTTATTATTTTTTTTTATTAAAAATGGCTCAAATAAATAAGGCATGTAATACAGTACATCGAAGCACTTAACTCATTAAATGTCATGATGTACTTGGAAAACTGAACAAATCACCAAGTTCATTTTGTACAGATGCAATGAATGACAGAACATACAATTTGCCTCTACACATCTGGAAAACTGATGAAAATCACTCATTCTGCTGCACTAGAACATTCTTCGTAAACACACTTAACTGGTCAGTACCACTTTCTTTTTGTAAGCCGATGCTGCTGCTTTATTTCAAGCAAAACCTTTATTCTCAGCACAAGCAATACAAGCAGTAAGTTACCTTGCAAGTTTCACCAGTTTTTCAGCCCCCATGTACCACAACACAATAATTAAATTTAGAAAGTATACCAGGTTTATTTTCTTTACTGCAACATACAACTGTGCACACCCTTTTCACTGTCACAGAGGCAGCATCTCCAACTGGTTTAGAACTTTGAGACATTGCAATTAGCTTCCTGTTACTGGAAAATACCTTTTAAATTTAGTAGCATCTCAACTTATGCTCAGTTCAGAACAACCCAACAGATAAGACTATTTGCAAATGTTCATTTATCAAACAGCAGATGCTTACAGAAAATGTAATGAAGACCTTTTTAGAAAATGTGGCTGTATAGCAAATGTCTTTAGTTTCAAGTCCTGCTCTGCAATTGTCAGTATTCTTTATGATATACAGTATGCAAAAGCTTGTTCTACAGCTCATTCACAAGACAGAAGTTTAAGCAACCTAGAAAACAACCTTTGTGAATAATTTAGAAAACAGTCTCTAGGTTGCTAGGTCATCCTGTCAAACACCCTTTTTCCCCATTTAGACACATGGGGGTGAGAATATCACACCAGTGACCATCTTTAACCAACGTTCACAACACTGGATGGTTGGCCCTGCCCCAACACACACACACACACACACACACACACACACACACACACACACACACACACACACACACAAGTACTTATACCTTCAGTCAATTTAGTGGGTCCAATCCACCTACATGTTCTTGGAATCTGGGAGGGAACCAAAGCACCAGGAAACAACCCACAAAAAGACAGGGAGTTCAAACAGACTCCACACACAAGTCACCACAGCCAAGACTTTAACCAGATAGCCTCTTGCTGTAAAGCAATAACAGTACCCACTGAGACGATGTGTCGCCCATTTAACTTGATAATCTTTCCACAGAATTCAGTGGTAGAAGCAAAAACACCTTATCTTGCAACTACTCTCAAAGCATTTCACTTTTTCAGCAGTAAAAGTGTCCCATTACAGTAATTTTATCAATAGTATAGTTCTTTCATTTCACAGAAATTTTCACCAGGCACACTCATAAGAGTTACTTTTAAACTAAAGATAAATTCACATATATGCAAACATGATTTGTGGTTCACTCCTGTAAAACAGTTCCTTCCACTGTTTCATCATGCAATACTTGGATATGCAAAGATTTAACACCTCAAGCAGTCTTCTAAGTGTAGCTGAGAACACACTGTTCAGTTATTGTTCAGGTTACTTCACGTACAACACAGTTAAGATGGGTTACAACTCAAATTTTCAATACATTTTGTTCATAAAGGCATCTCAGTAAATTCAGTATGCAGTTTCAGTACACAATTTCAGCAAGTATGCTTGTTAGATAAGCATGACAAAATTAAAATGGAATACAATTTTACATGAAAGACTTTCTTTTTTAGATGCACGGATTCCCATATTAATTTATTTAGGCAGACTCTGTATCATGCAACACCAATACATGTAACTGTAACATTACACAAGTCACACATTAGTAAATGTATTGTTTTCTTTACCCCTACGTTTAACTGCATATGCAGTTTCATCAGAGCTTTGCTTCACTGGGTGCGTAACACAAGTATGTTTTCTCTTGCATCTACAAACACAGCCTTCCCAAAAGCACAACTGCTTCAACAATCTCACCACACCTTTAATTTTGTCTTTTTCACAAACTGGTTCAGATGACTGATCCACAATAGGTCTGAGGTCTCCCATTTTCTTTGGTACTAAAAAGAACCTTTAATAGACTCTGGATTTTAACTGGTCTTGGGGACTGGTTGAAGAACTATTTCTAGCAGCTTTGAAATGGCTATAGCTTCCGAATCGGACTGACTGGGTGGAACACTTTTTCCTTTTTTCTGAACTGGAAAGGAAAAGGGAACTGAATAGCCTCTGGAAATAATCTTTAGCATCCAAGAATCTCAAGTTATGCTGTGCCAGACTTTAGGATGCAAAGATCAGCAACCCCCAACTGCCTCCAGAGCGCAGTAATTCAGCAATTGTTCAGGAATGCTGACAGGCTCTCTCTGTAAAAGGACTATGACAGCCCTGGTTATACATTCTGCCTCTAGAGTGCCATCCTTTAGAATTGCCTTGGCTCCACCACAGGAAGGTCCATTACTTGGGGAGTCGTGGTAAGAGCTCTGTGATTTATAAAAACTGCAATCTTCCTCAATCTAGGATTTCTAGAAAATGATCTTTGCGGGGTTGAGACGTGGACAGCCACTACAGAGA
Source organism: Protopterus annectens (assembly GCF_019279795.1). Lineage (NCBI taxonomy): Eukaryota > Metazoa > Chordata > Ceratodontiformes > Protopteridae > Protopterus > Protopterus annectens. Next base: position 921,521,849 of record NC_056743.1, on the reverse strand, counting down.
GTGTCTAACCATCCTGTTGACCCTTGGCAAGTATGTCTTTAACCTTAGGCCCAAAGAGTTAAACCAACATACGGGGAGAGTATGGCAAAGCCTCCTATAAAGTCATAAATAAGACGCATCCATGAGTGGTGACAAATGGTACTGCCTGTGTCATCGGCTGCATTGGAAAATAATCACATAGCTACATTCAAGGTTGACTGTACGGTAGAAAGCTTGTATGGTAGAAAGCTTGGAGTCCACAGTTTTCTGGGCATCTGTAGTCAATAACCCTCCCCCCATTCTTTCCTAGTGGCTGCTGCTACCCGTTCTATAGCATCTACTGGTGGACCCTTGCTCCAGTGTTTCCTGTCCTTAGGAGCACCTAGGATGGAATCCAATTTTTTACAAATAAGTTCCACCACATCAGGGTTCTTTCATGCCCACTGAGACACAAGGTCGATACGGGGATCAACCACCCAGGACGATGGTGAGCCAGAGCCAAATGCTTCCAAGAACACTGACTCATTAGGCAATGGGTCTTCAGATGACAATCCCCTTTCTGCTACATCATTTTGAGTACATTGCCAAAAGTGACATTGTTCCCTCCAAGTCAGTGTCTTCGGTGAATGACCCAGGAGAACAGTCTATGTGCTTCCATTTGCACATCCACTTTCCGTGAGGTCCTTCTGCGGGGACAACAGAAGGCTTTTAATCAGATGGAGAACTGAAAGATCTCCTCAGAAGCCTTTGGAACCAACTGAACCTATCCCACAAGATAATGAGGGGAGGAATCAGACCCATGTTGGGGGCTTGGATGGAGCCACACTGGTTGGAGACACCTTATCTTTGGAAACTTTAAAACGCATTTTTAATGTCTCAAAGCCAAAGCCACCACCAAGGATCCTTCCAATCAGAGAATGAAAGTGAACCCTCAGCACTGATAACTCCCTGCCCTGAAGCCGATCTCAGATCCAAAGCCCCAAGAGGGACAGACAGTTCAAGAATTTCTGTGTCGACACCCCTCCCGCCAAACCCGGGGCCAAAGCTTCGCCAGGTGCTCCAGGTCCATTTGGATCCAATAAAACTAAACCAAAAGGGCGGACTAGTATGGATTCAGGAAGTGGAGGGGTATGACTGCCAGTACTCTGTACCTTCCCAGGGGATAGCACCAGGATGAACCCAAGATGGATTTGCATCCTCAAAAACTTCATCTGTCGACATCTTGTTCCATGAGACTTCCAAATGAACAAGTAAGCAATGCCACAGATTGTAGCCTGGAGTACCTCTGCTCCTGAATAGGGGAGTGCAACCTGGGACTCACTGGTTTTGGACAGTACATAGCTCTTGGGGATGGAGATCAGAGCCATCAGATCTGATCTATGAGCACATTTCGGGTCAGGCCCAACTACATTACGAAAAATATAATATGCAGACATTTTTTTTTACATTACACTAAACCTTGGCCAAAAAACAGAAGTGTCCTGAAAGACAGCAACTGTACAAAAAATATAACTAGAAACACACTACAACTAGCTACTATACAAACTAATCATGTACTAAAAATAGAAAGAAAAAATTCTTGGTAGGAGGAAAAGGATACAACACACCAAGGAGAGCTCTTTCACATGTCTGATAATTTCAGGTGGCAAATTAGATCGGAGTAGCCAAGCTGGAGTCAAAGGAATTATGGGTAAGGGAGGAGTCACAGTTATGGCTTCAAAAAAGCATCGGGCTCTGTGCAGAGGTCAGATCCAACAACTCATGTTTGGAATGGATGGAAAGAAACATTGGCTCTATCATTAATCAACTAGTTGATATCAAAAATCCAAAGCTGGACTTAGCCTTATTTTGAGTCCTTAAATGAATCCAGTTTCAAGTACTGCATGAGGTATTAAACATTCACCCTTTAATCTAGGTGTCCCAAGTCTCATTTGATGCTTATTTACTTTTGCTTTTATTTATTTTATCACATCTTTTAGTTCCGAATTAGTCCTTCTAGGACAGTGTCCCCTTTTTATGGAAGATCCGAGGTGGTATTCATACAGACTACGGGGAATATGCCAAGGACCCCCCCCCCCAATTTTTTTTTTTTTCATTTTTAAGTGCTGTGGGATCTTTTACAGCTATTTGAGCAACTACCAACTTAGGCAGATGGCACCTCAGTTTAACATCACTCCTAAGTGTGTGCAGTTCTCCAAAGGAAAAGTACCCTTCCCTCCACCTATGCTATACTACAGTGTCAGTATTGGAAACTGGTACAGAGTGTGGGACTAGAATCCAAAGCCATCTGATCTTCCAGCATGAAAGGGGAAGTGTTGAGTCACTATCATTACCATTTTCTTATGTGGCCAATTAGTCAATTTATTCACGCATCCTTAAAAGAATCCATTGTTTCAGTCACTGCATACTATATTAAATACAGCACACAGTGATTGAAACAATGCATGCTACATCAAATATTCAGTTTTCAATCCAAGTCTACAGAGTCTCCTATACTTACTGTTTTATGTATTTATTACCATATTATTCTCCTGTGCCCAATTGGTCAATTTATTTAAGTTCTTTTGCGGACAAGCCCCAACCATAACAGATGTAGTTTTTCCACTTTCAAGTCATCTGTATGCAAACTGTGGAACACCTCAAAATGAAAAATAAACCAGAAAGACCCAGCCTAAACAAGTATGGGCAAAGGAGAAAGCCCAACTATACCACAGAATTTCACCTGTCCAATTGCTGTATGACACTTGCCATGTCCTAACTGTAAGCCATGCAGTAATCCATCTTGTAAGTTCTTAAGTTTTAGGCTAGCTGCCCTTGTAGGCCATTTTGAGTCTAGACAGTTTCCCTTTTTGTGCTCATATTAATCTATCCCATCTGGTTAGAGACTGGCCCTACTTGTCCCATCCCAAGGTTGATAACTATATTACCCCTAATGAGTGTAAATGGGATTATGCCATAGATAATTTGGGGTACCCATACATGGAATAAAGCATTTAAGAACTACTTCAATCAATTTCTTCTTCACAAAATAACATTAATACCCAGCTGTTCTAAATTTATTGATTAGAATTTTATGTATGACCCTATCAAAGGATGAAGATGGTCTACATAAATTGCCTCACAACACACTATCATTTATAGCCATTATGCTACAGATAACCATATTACAGGTAGTTACAGACTTATTTTCAACATATGCATGCTGGTATATGGTTTTAAGTCACAACCTTTCCTGTTCTAACAATTTTATTTATTTATTTTATTTTACATTTGTTAACCGGGCTAGTCCAACTGGATACATGTCCATTTTCAGTGGAGGCCCGGGGAGAAAAGCTCCACTACAATCTACTAAAACAAGTTAAAAATATCACAAAATGCAGGAATACAAAATTATACAATACTATAGAAACATACATTAAACCTGCTGCAAGTTATATATGCAATAGAGTTCAATATGAGGCTTAGCAGGGGACAAAAATTCAAATTCAAATAAACAGCTAGGATAGTCTATTGCAGCATTGAAAGAAGTTGACAAAAAATATAGATATATTTCTATTTAAAGAAAGAGTCACAGGGACACTTATGAAGAGGAAACTCTAGTGAGCTGGAATTGAGAAAAAGAAGTAAGGGGATGAAAGAAGCAGACTGCCGGAAGGAAAAAAATGGTTAGTCAGGGTTGTTACAAGAGCATAGCCAGTGATTGGAAAGGAAAAGTTTTAGTTTAGCTTTAAATAATGGGAGTGAAGTTATGGTAGTGAGGTCTTGAGGTAGTTGGTTCCATATTTTGCCAACTGAGTTGGAGAATGTGGAGTCACCTGCTGAGTTATTTGATAGGGAAGTTTGAATCCGTATCTTGTTAGAAGAGCGTAGGTTCTTCAGATTTTTGTATGGTTGTATGAGAGGGGAGAGCATATGAGTGTTGTCAGGGTGATAAAGGGCTTTATGGGCAATAGTAAGTTGGTAAGATTGTATTAGGTAGTGTAGTTCTAGCCAGCCTAGTTTTTTAAGATTAAGACAATGATGAGTCCTATAAGGAGAATCTGTAGCAAATCTAGCAATGTTGTTGTATGATGAAGCTAGTTTGTTGAGGTTATACTTAGAAAGGTTAGTGTAAATGGGAGAAGCATATAGTAGGGTAGAGATTAAGTGGGATCTGAACAATAACAAATAACCTTGTCCACTATTTTCCCACCAAGTTCAATACTTTATTACAAAGCCCATCTGCTCCCTCTGCTTTACCAAGGTTCAGTCTGTTTAGTACTTTTTCAATACAGTCCAATTTAATTTCAGTATCTGAAGTTACCTGGATGTCACTATCACAAATTTCTTCCCCCTTTTTGCAGCCAACCTGCTTTGTGTAAGATTTTCTAAACATAGCTATAATCTGTGTTTCAGAGTAAACCACTGCAGATTCTAAAATTTACACATTTGTGCGCATCTTTACTTCTGCTATATCTTGCCCATCTATGAAATGCTTCCTATTATGCTCAATATTTTTATATAAATTTTCCTCAAATTTTTTCCTGTCTTCTCTCAGACTACGTCTGTTCAATCTATTTTGTTTCACAAGCTGTAGTTCAACCTAACTTTCCTTTATTTTTTTCTCTCTTAAGTATCTTAATTATATGGAAATATATAGAATAGTTGTGTAAAATCTTACCATAACCACAGATGTCCCTCTCTTCACTGCTGCTGTATTCTTAACCTAGTGGATCTCCCCTCCTGAAGGCGGCCCAACGGCCAAGTATACAAAAGTCTTGTACTACTGTAGGATACATGGGATGTCGCACATAGGCTGCAGTCAAGCATAGGCCATAAAAGCGACGTACGCACATACAATCCTCAGAACTGAATGCCCCAGGAGGAATGCCAGACTAAAGATATGAAAGGTCAGTACATCTAAGCAAAACAATAGATCAGGGAGAAAGGAGGTGGGATAGAATACTACAGCAGTGAACAGAAGGACATCTACGGTTATGTTAAGATTTTACACAACTATTCTATATCCTTCTATTCACTTGCTGCAGTATTCTTAAACTGAGGGAGAATGCCAAAGCCCGAGGAAGGAGTATAGGAGCTCTCAACATAGCCATGCAAAATGGTTTTAGCAAATCCAGCTCTGGATCTGGAGATGCCATCCAATTTGTAATGTTTGGTAAGGGCATGAATAGAAGACCAGGTGGCTGCTTCAAGAACGGCACTGTTATCTAAGCCTTGAAAAATGCCTTAGAGGAATCCACAGCCCTGGTAGAATGGGCCTTCACAGGTGAAGAGAGGCTCTTTCCATGGAATGTGCAACAACGGCAAATAGTCTTTGAAATCCAAGAAGAAATAGTCTGCTTGGAAACAGGTAAACTCTGAGCCCGGGGAAGAAAATTCACAAATTGCTGATCAGACTTCCTGATAGACAACTTAGCTTTAATCTTTCCCAGGTAAAGTCTATATACATCTAAGGATTTCAGTATATTCTCACTGTGGTTTTGGGGAGAAGGGGAGGTAGGTAGTTAATTGAAAGGACTGGTTAAGGGATAATTCTAACTACTTTTGACATAAAAGAAGGATTTGTTCTCAAGGATAACCTGTCTTTATGAAAGACCAAGAAAGGGAGTACCACCATAATGGCTTGCAGCTCTGACACCCTTCTGGATGAAGTCAAGGCCACTAGTAAAACATTTTTTCCAAGAGCAATGTTTGAGGGAGGCCAAAGACGCAGGCTCAAAATGGGCCAGGGTCAATTTTTCTAAAACAAAACTAATGCCCCAAGGAGGAAGAATAGGTTTCCTGGGAGGCCTAATGTGAAGGACTTCCCTAAGGAATTGTTTTACCTCAAATCTCAACACTAGAGGAGGAGACAGAGACGAACAGAAATAGCTGATGTGTGCTTTGACAGAAGAATAAGCCAAAGACAGCAGAGCAATTCACAGAAGTAAGACAGAACGACTGGGATTCCCACTGACAGTAGGTCTTGGTTCTTAGAGAGGCACCAGAGTGAAAATCCTATTTGGAAATGTATGATTTTCTAGTATTGGGTTTTATGGCCACCTGCAAAACCCTGAGCACGTCCTCTGAGAATAGGTGTCTGAAGGGGATTAGAATCCAATCACCCACAGTGTCAGCTGCAGAGTTGACAGAGGTGTTGCTGTATCAGAGATCTTTTGTTCTGTGTGAGAAGGTCCACTTTGTGAGGTAACTTGTGGTGATGGCCCTTGGCTAAATACAGAAGGAGGGGGAACCAGTCATATGGTATTGGGCAAGAAATTCCCATACCAGAAGAGCCAACCTGCAAAGGAGATAGGATTTGATCTCCCACTGCTTGTTCACATAGCAGAGGACTGTCATATTGTCTGTGAACAGTTGTAGAGGGCCTGGGCAAAGAAGAGGGCGAAATGCTTGTAGAGCTAGTAGCAATGCCCGCATTTCCCTGATATTGATCGTTCTGTTTTTTGGGAGAGAGACCAAATTTCCTGAAATGTAAATTTGACCAAGGCCGTCTCCCAGCCCATGTCTGATGCTCCTGTTTAGAGTTCTAGGACTGGGGTGAGAGAATGCAAGGGCAGTCCTGGATTTAGGTCTATCTGTTGGATGCACCACAGCAGTTCCCTCATTAGGCAAAGAATGAGGGGGACTTTGTATTCCAGTCGGTGGGAGTCCTGGGTCCACAACGATCTGAGGAACCACTGGAATTTCCTCACGTGGAGTTTTGCCATTGGTACCATACGAATGGCTGAAGCCATGAATCCCAGCAGCTTGAGGAACTCCCTGGCTGTAATGCGAGTCAAGGGAAGAAGGGAGTGAAAGAAGGACGAATGTCCTGCAACTTCTGAGGTGAAAGTGATACACTCATTATGTCTGTCTGGATTCAATAACCCAGGAAAACATGGTCCTGTGAAGGGGAGAGGGCTGACTTCCAGAAATTGATGGTGAATCCCAGTCTTCCAAGGAGGGAAATGGTGGTCTCCAGGTTTTGAAGTAGAGTGTGAGAAGTTGGGGTCTGTAAGAGCAGGTCACCTAGGCATGGAAAAATATGGATACCCAAAAGCCTGCAATGTGCAGTCACTGGGGCCAGGCATTTTGTGAACACCCTCACAGCTGTAGAAAGACCAAAGGGCACAGCAAAGAATTGAAAATGCCAGGAACCCACAGAACAACAATTTCCTGAACATGGGTGAATGGGGATGTGAAGGTAAACATCTTTTACATCTAGAAATACCATGCATCCATGTGGAAGGATAAGAGGAAACAGAGTTTGGAGTGTTAACATCCTGATGGAAGCAACATTTAAGAAGGTGTGGAGATGGGTTAAATCCAGGAATTGTCTCCAGGGACCATGCTTTCTAGGCACTAAGAACATTCTTGAATAGAAGCCTTTCTCAGCCTTGAGGTATGAGGAACATCTTGAATGGAGCCTTGCTGCCAAAGTTCCTCAAAGCAGCTCTGGGAAGAGGGGCAGCTGCTCTCATGGGGGGGGGGGTTGAGGGATGCCCAGGAAAGGTGGGAGTGGAGTGCCAAACCATGAAGTATCCTTTTTTGATTATTAAAATAACCTAGGTGTCTTGGGTGATGCTTTCCCAAATCCTGCAAGCATTTGAAAGGCGAAGGGAAAGAGGGAAAAGGGAGACATCTAGAGGGTAGTCACAGACTCCCTGCTTTGTCAGGAAAGGAATGCCTTTCTTGTGAGGGTGCCTGTGAACCCCTAGGCTTCCGTTTTCTCTTGCCTCCTCTAGAAGACTTAATGGAAGAGTGCTAGGTGCTGCTATGGAAAGAAACAGGTTTAAACAGGAAATTCCAATGAAACCTGGGCAGAGGAGAAACCAGGATGCGTTTCAGCTCCTAGAGGTCCTTGTTTTTTTTTTCCTGTAGAGACTTAAGAGATGCTGCTGCCTAACCAAATAAGGCTGAATTATCTAATGGTGCATATTTGAATTCATTCTGGTCTGGAAGATCGGCAATGGCAGTAGATGCAGAGACAAAATCTCTAAGGAGTTCTTAGTCATATGTGTCTGATAAGTGATGGCCCTGAAAGTCAAGGTGGCTGAAACATATGCCTTTTTTCCCCCAGTGTCTCAAAGGTTTTACTCCGTCTGACAGGAGAAGGGTGGTGGAAAGAAGCTTCCTAGATGGTTTAATTGTAGCTACAGAAATGACTGCCGGGTCTGCACCAGGACACCTAAAGAGGAATTTGCAATCCATAGGAACTTTGTAAAAGTCTGGCTTCTTCGGAGATGGGGCCTGGGAAGCACTGTGAAAGGCATCCAAAAATGTAGGATGCACTGGTGGAACTGCAGAGGAGCCAGGAACATCGACTTGCAAAAGTTGATCGTATCTTTTTTTGGACATCAGAAATTTGAGAGGTGTCCCACTTAGTGTTCTCCCATTTTTAGAAGTGTTTCACCAAAAGATCTCTTCCACAGGGGAATCACAGACTGGCTCCTCTTCAGAGGAAACATATTCCTGGGGAGAGGGAATTTGTGCTGAATAATCCAAATATTCCTCTTCATCAGAAAAAAATTAATCAGGAGTCATTGTCCCTAATCCTTTTCTGAGAAGGTTGAGGAGCAGTTCTAGGAGCAGGATGAGAGGAAGGCAGCTTGAGTGCCATGAAAGCCTGAAACAAGCTTTGAGAAAAGGCCTACCAATCTATAGGGGCGCCTCTGGCGGGGAGACAAATGCTTAGTTTTTTCTTCTTTGCAGGAGAAACAATCCTATACAACGCCAGATGAGCAAATGAAAGCCTGCTTTCAAAAAAGTGTCTGATTCAATCTCTTCTCTTACCTGAATTCATGGTACCCCCCCCCCCCAGGACTGTCTGTACTTTCAAGGGTAGGTTTGCCTGTGACATCCTCATCTGATGTCTGTTCTACCTCTAAAGACATGCACATAGCTGAAGTTAAGGTGGCCAAAAGTTAAGGTGGCCAAAGAAAGTACAGTTGTGTACACATAAATGTAGATGTTAGAGTGCATTCACTGTTGCAGTCATCACATTTGGGTTATTCCTGCCAGGGTAGCCCTCAGTCTACCAGAGCCTTAGTATTTCTCAGTCAGTTGCTGTTGCTTCAGGACTGACGTCGGGTAGTCAGTAGTATAAAGTAAGGCAGCTGACGCCATTACATCAGTTTTTCTTGCCCTGTCAGGAGCCCCCAAGTGGGAGCCAGAAAATGGTGGAAGAACCCCACCAGTAGAAATTAAATACCAAAATGTTCTTTGTAATAAGAGAGAGAAAGGGGGGGATGGAGGGTGGGAAACCAGGACTGCAACAGTGAATACACTCGAACATCTACATTTATGGAAAGTGCACACAACTGTACTATGTTCTTCGTGTTTGACTGTTGCAGTCATCACACTTGGGTTGATTCCCAAAGCTGAGGAAAAGGGTGGAGGCAGTCAAGAAGACTTTGGGACTGGCTAGGATTCCCTGCAGGACTGCAGTGGCAAAGCCTGCCCTGAATTTGAAGATAGGCAGGTGGTAATGCTTGGTGAAGGTATTAACATATGTCCATGTTGCAGCCTCCAGGATGTCCCTGGTGGGGACTCCTCTGATGGAAGCTGTACAGGTGGAGGTCCTGGTAGAGTGTGTTCCAACCCCCTTTGGGGGAGGTTTCCCATGTTGCTTGTAGCAGAAATGGATGCAATGTGCTATCCCATTTGCAAATGCCTTCTGCTCCTGCAGCAAAGCTGACTAACAACTGATCAGTCTTTCTAAATGTAGTCCTGTCTAGATAGAATCCGAGCTGTCTGTTCACATCTAGAGAGTGCAGTATTCTTTCCCCCTTGTTTTGTGGGTTAGGGAAAAAGGTTGGCAAATTAATGGATTGGTTGAGAGCCACACTGGACAACACTTTTGGCATGAAGGATGGGTTAGTTCTGACGGAGACCCTGTCAGCATGGAAAATGATGAAGGGCTCTACAGCCATTAGTGCTTGTAGCTCAGATACTCTTCTTGCTGAAGTGATGGCGAGAAGCAAGGCTATCTTCCATGAGAGAAACTTTAATTCTGCTGAAGCTGCTGGTTCAAAGGGGGGCAGGGTGACTTCTCTAACACAATGTTCAGTTCCCAAGCTGGGGTAGGTGCTGCTCTGGGTGGCCTCAAGTTGCTAGTCCCCCTTTGAGGAATTGACTGATGACAGTGTGTGAGAAAAGAGGTTGTCAGTGTTGAAATGAGCAGAGATAGCAGAGGCATGAATTTTAAGAGAGGAAAAGAATAGACCACTGTGTAGTAGGTCAGCTAGGTAATCCAGGATGAGAGGCAGGGAGGGCTGTGCCATATCAGCTCCCTTAGCCTGGATACAGATGCAGAACCTTTTCCATTTGTCAGCATAAGACTTTCTAGTGCAAGGGCGTCTGGCCTCATGTAGAACATCTAGAACCTGTTTACTGAGACTGGCAGCTTGTGTAGTGGTCAGGAAAAGTCAGGCTGCCAAATTGAGAGTCTGCAATTGGGGATGCATGAATTCTACTTCCCTCTGGGTCAGGAGTGTTGGGATCTGAGGGAGATGCCATAGTGGCAGAGGGTAGAGGCTGCACAGCAGTGGGTACCAGTGCTGGCGTGGCCAGTCTGGGGCAATCAAGACTGCCCTTGGTTTTTCCTCCATTATTTTGAGCAGTACCCTGGTAATGGGGAAAATGTATAGACCGAGAGGTTGACCCACTGGAAAGATACAGCATCCACTTTCCAGGCCCTGCATTGAGGCTCCCTGGTGTAGAACATGCCGAGCTATTGAGGGTTGCAGTGGGAAGCAAAGAGGTCAACCTTTGGTGTGCCCCATTTCTGCGTTACAAGGGCGAAGGTTCTTTGGTTAAGCTGTCACTCATGTGGGTCCAGAAGATTTCTGCTTAAGTTGTCTGCCAGAGTGTTTAGAGATCGTAGCAGGAATTGTGCTAACAGGTGTAGTGGTATGGTTGAGGCAGTGTATGAAACAGTCATAGCGAGCCTGCATAGTGGGTAAGAGCGAGTCCCTCCCTGCTTGCTGAAATACCACATCACTTTGGTGTCGTCTGTTTTGATTAGTAGAGCCCCTGGGGAGAGAAGGGATCTGAAAGCTGTCAATGTGTGCTGGACAGCCAACATCTCTTTTTGGTTGATGCGCAGATGTATTTGATGTTATGGCTCCATTGGCCCTGTATGCACCTGCCGTTCAGGGGTGCACCCCACGCATAGTCTGACGCATCTGTGGTGAGGGTCTGGGCAGCGTGGATGGTAAGAAGGGTAGTAGCATGCTGCTGCCCACCAAAGGAAATCTTTCTTTAGACAAGGCATCATTGGTATAAGAGCTTCCAGGTCTTTAGAGTGTTGACACCAAAGGCTTTTTAGGAACCATTGAGGTTTCCTCATATGCAGTCTGGCATATGGAATGAGTAGAATGCAATATGCCATGAACCCCAGAGCTTGCAGGATTTTCCTTGTGAATAACTGGGGTCTGGTGGCTAGTTGAGAGAAATAGGCCGTCAGGTAAAGTTTGCTTTTTTGGTGCAAGTAATGCCATCTGGGATGTTGTGTCCAGGCTTGCTACCAGGAATACAATTTTTTGGGTGGGTACTAGTTTGGATTTCTTTTCATTGACAGTGTACCCTACAGAGGTCAGTAGATCCATTACAAAGGTCAGGTGCTTGAGCAACTTTTCCTGACTGTCTGCCTGAATTAGGCAGTCTTCTAAGCATGGGTAAATTTGAATATTTCTTTGCCTGCAAAAACCAATGGTGGGAGTCGGGCATTTTGTGAAAACTCTGGGAGCAGTAGATAAGCAAAAGGGAAGCGCAGAGAACTGAAAGTGCAGAGATCCTGCCCTAAAACGTAGATATTTCCTGCATGATTACATGACTGGGATGTGTAGGTAGGCCTCTTTTAGGTCTAGAGTGGCTAACCATGCATCCTTGGAGAGCATAGGTAGTAGTTACTGAAGGGTGAATTTTGGTATCACCAGGAAGGTGTTTAGAATGGACAAATCTAGGATGCGGCACCAGGTGCCTTCTTTTCTGGGTACCAGAAAGAGCCTGGAGTAGAAACCTTGGTCTATCTGTTCTGCAGGAACATGTTCTATTGCCCTCATGGGGAGCAGGGAAAGGACTTGCTTTTTGGCCTCTGTCCACTGGTATGAAGGTAGATCTGGGAACTCTTTTGGGGTTGGTAGTGTGTGGAAAGAAAATTTGTATCCCTGGGACACTATGTTGAGGACCCAGCGGTCGTTGGTAATGGTAGCCCAAGTGCTTGCGTGGAAGGAAAGTTTCCTCCCACAGGCAAGTGCAGGTGGGCAGAGGGAGTGGGTGGAAGTGGAGAGTCACAGAGATCTTACCATGAAGGGGTAGCTTTGCACTCCCTGGTTTAGAAGTGGAGGTACTCTATTGCTTTGATCTCTGCATTCCTTGTAGTTGTTGTTGTCTGGGGGGTCTGCTTCCCTGGGGTCTGGGCTGAACTGACCTGGAGGGCGCAGGAAAGGACCAGTGTTTGGAGGGGCAATGTCTACTGAACCTGGGTGGTTGGACCTGCAGGAAATCCTTAACTGTCTGCATAGATTTAGCTTTTTCTTCCATCTTTAAGACTTCCTCTGTGGTGGTGCCAAATAAGTTGTCTTTGTGCAAGGGTGCATCCAATAGTTTAGATTTGACATGGTCTGGCAAGGGCTGTTCCTTAAGCCAAGCATGCCTTCTAAAAACAGAACCGGTGACTGCTGCCCTGCAAGGTGCTTCTAGGGCATCAAAACCACAGTGTAAGGTGTGCTTAGTTACTTGACTTGCAGAATGCATTAAATCTTGCAACTCTATTTTCTGCACAAGCAGGAAAAGTAGATTTTTTGTTTGAGGAGTTCCATGGTATGCTGCTGGAATTTTAGCATATGGAACAATTTAGTGCTCTTACAGCAAGAGTAGCAGAGGTGTATACTTCTTGGGAGACTACCTCAGGGTCAGCAGTAGGATTTTTGAAAAGAAATTTGAGAGAGTCAGGGACTCTAATACCGGTCAGGTTTCCTGGGAGCAGGAGGGAGGGTGTCAGGAGTTAAACTAGATCCCATGAAAACATCATCCACAACATCCAGGACAGGAGGAATGGCGAGGTCTCTGTGCTGTGGAAGATCTAAAAATTCTGAGTGTCTCTTTAGACTGAGGGTAGTCCTGACATTCCCACTGGAAATGCTCCCTTAAAGTATGAAGAGTTTCCCCACAGGAAAAATCTTCGGGTAGAGATGGAAGCAGGTGCCTGAGATGGGATTCTTGGGTGTGGTTCGTACCCTGGACCCTAGAAACTCGGAAGTTTTCAAAAGAATAGAAGGCGTGAAAGTCGTCGGTTTGTGTCGGGAATCCGTAGCACAAAGTGCGATCTCGGAAGCCGGTGCCTGCTCAGCGGTTCCGGGATGATCCAAGGTAGAAACAACCACAGGATCCTTAGTCAATGAGTTTTGCGGCATACCGGACTCCGAAAGGGTCTCGGTAGCAGCCTGCGAATCTATAGAAGCGGGCATCAGGTATTGTGAAAGTGCCTCACTCAGGACCAGAGAACTGACGACTAGCTTAACGATAGAGTCATCGGTAGGTTTGGATCTGTGCGGTCTGTCTTAAGCCTTACGTTTTTTCGGAAGATCTGATGTTGGATGGCTTACCGAAGCCATATCAGAAATTGAGGACTGACAATGAAAATATCTAGCTACAATAAGGTCCCGACGATGTATAGTTCTGGCGTTGAACAAAGCTCAAAAGTGACAGTGGGGGACATCATGGTCTGGGCCTAAGCAAGTGACGCAGTAAGAATGAAAGTCTCGGTGTGGTATTTGCTTTCCACAGGTGATAAAATTGTTAACTTTTTCTGACATCGGTTAGAGCAAGAAAAAAGGATCCCCAGCGGGGTACTTATCTTTGGAAGACTTCAACTTCAATTTGGAAAACGAAACTCGGGTAGCGGCAGACTGGCACTCATGTGAACTGCTTCTGCTTCGGGCTCCTTGGCAAGAAAGACTGATGTAATGGCGTCGGCTGCCTTACTTTATACTACTGACGACCTGACATCAGTCCTGAAGCGGCAGCAACAGACACAGAAATACTAAGCCTCTGGTATTCGGGCAACTGAGGGCTACCCTGGCAGGGATAACCCAAATGTGATAACTGCAACAGTGAAACACGAAGAACATCTGGGCTCAGTCTGTGAATCTGTGCCTGAATTCGGACAAGCCTCCAGGTTAATAAGCACCTTGGGAGAGACGTCTGACAGTGAAGATGCAGCAGAAGCCACAAGCCAAGGTTTCTTGGCCTTGTGATTCAATGGCTCTGCACTGGACCCTGAGGTACCTTCCATATGCTTAGCTAAAAACTTAAACCACTGGTTCTCTAAATAAATAGCAACAGAAATGAGCCTGCTTCAAAGGGTCTTGGTACGATGGACTAGCAAATGCTACAGGACCAGCGGTCGTGGCTAGGCCCTAAACAAGAGATACTGTGAATGGCTGCACTTATGTGGAATTTGTCTTCCACACTGGCATTTGCCCTTCTTGGATGACAACCAAAACAGTAGCAAAGGGAAAACATTTCCCAACGGAGCACTTATCTGGCAAAGGCTGAATCCACAATCACTAAAACGATCAGACCGACAGAATGGAGTTGTGACTCCTGGCAGAAAAATTCTGACGATGGTACATGCGTACATCACTTTTACGACCTATGGCTGACTGCAACCTACAGTAGTATAAGACTTTTGTATACTGGCAGACATCGGCTCACCTTCATGTAGGAGATACCCTAGGTTAAGAATACTGCAGCAAGTAAATAGGACAAATAACTGATCTTGTATGCTTAGATCCAAATACTTTTTTTCCCCAGTCAAAATTAGTCTTTCTAAACTTGCTATATGGTCCTTCTGCCATCTTTCCATTGAATGCTTCATTCTAATTAGTTTTATACAGTGACTGTCTTGCTTCCATACAGTGTTACTTATCTTTTGCGCACTGGCTTGACCTTAGGTTTGGCAGCATTATCTACAGTAGCTTAACCTTTCCAACTCCATGGTCACTGCACATCATAGGTGATCAAACCCGAGATATCGCCTTAGGAACACAAAGAATACCCAAATATGCTCAGTTCTCTGTGAGGTTTGTTTACAGTCTGACAACTGCTGGGTGAACAGCTCAAATTGCATACCACATTTCTCAACTATATAGTATGCTTCAGACATAAATCAGCTTCTCATTTAGTACAAAGTATTTCATTGCAAACTTTCAAATTTAATTTTAAGAACTTGCTTTTTCTTCAAACTCATGAAAATTTTAAAATTGTGCAATACATGGTATGCGTATGTAGCCTAAAGACAGTCCTGACAAAGGTTTTCTTGTAATGTTTCAGGAACTCACAAGCATTTCAGCCTTACTCTGCCCGTCTAAATTATTCACTCCTTCCATCATAATCTCCCCCCCAGTTGACCTTCCTTCCACTGTTAGCCTCCAGCAAATCCTTTATTAATTCTCAACACTGCTCTGATGCTGCCTCCCACAGACATTCAGAGTCACCTCTTCATACATTACTTAAAATAAAAAAGCTCCTCTTAATATTCACTCAGCTCACACATTTAGGTACTTTCACTACAGGAAAATAGTGATCTTTTACTTTTGGCGAACTGAGGGTATTTAACTGTAGACTTCTCTACAGACTCCACCATGGAGATTTTCTACAGGCAGCTCAAGCCTAACTAACTTGGGAGTTTCCTATAGGCAGCTTTACTTTGTTTACCACTTTTGTCTGCTCTGTTAGGCCACACCACAACACTCTATACATAGGATCATAAAAGTTTACTAGGCTAATGGCCCTGGGGCCCTTACAAGCCTAGCCAAGAGTTTAACCCCAAAAAAGAAACCTTAGTCAGCACCTGTCGTCCCTGTCGATGAGGGACACTGGTGGAACCCCTGGGACAAATTAGTGGTTTCCCATCCACTCAATGCTGCACTTGAAGAGGGTCAGCGACATACTCGGACATGTATGGGAAGTCTATTCCACAGACAGGGCAACCTCTGGGAGACCAACCCATCTCTCCTGCAGGTTTTGTTAATGTCGCTCAGTAGATGTAGGCCTTTCGAGCGTTACAGATCAGACTCGCCAAGCTAATCAGGTGATAGTTTCCAGGGTCAGTAGTGGCACTACCTTTGTGCATTCATATATCCGGCACCACTGATTCACTTCATGATAGAGTGTCAGGAGAAATGCAAATTGTCAGAATTGGAAAGGTTGCGACTTAAAACCTAAAGCCATGGGCACAACAGGATGTAAACCCTTCATATCCTACATGCAAGAAACTTTGGCCCAAACTTCCATTTATATATGACCTAATTCCAGGGTGCATAAACTAGGGCCAAGATGAGCATTTTCATAGAAAGTCTTTCACTTAAATGGGAATCACTTTTAGGAACGTGGGTAAGTGATCACAGGGCCCGTAAGAAATGTAGCTGTATGCACCTTTAAGTAGACGCACCTTCAAGTAGATGCACAAAGAGTTCTTGTCACCCTTTTTGAGTACTTTTCAACAAGCAGAAAACTGTGCGTGTATTATATGTGCACATACATACACAACTGCTGAACTTTTGTAGATATTTTGCAACAACTGACCCATCTTCCTTAAACACCTTGAAAAGTGCTGCATGGTGGCAATGACCTTGAACACTAAATCTCCTCTTTGGTAGCCACAATCATCCAATCTACATACTTCAAAGGTCTCCAACCAAGGATGTGTAAGATAAAGCTTTTTTCCTAATGGTTTCTGCATGAACAAGGAGTTCTACACTATCAGACATGAAAGGTGTGTGCCCTTACTATAATGCTAGTTCTGCAGTAAAGCTCAACGTGCAAAAGTAACCCCTCTCACCTTCACACATTTTCTGCCATTTTTTGTTTTCTTATACTTGGTCCAAAACCAGACAATGAAGTAAACTAGTGTTATAAGATGGGGAAGAGTGAAATACTTGAAAAAATTCAATACACTGAATGATACTAAACAAGCAGTTCTAATGCCTGCAGCAAAAGTACCATTACTTTCTACAGATGGAACACTACCCATAAATCTACCATTATGGCAAGTACATTTAGCATTAATTATGGACAGCGTGTTATTAAGACCTGGTTCTATAAACTCCATTCATTAAGCTGAGGAGAAAGTTTGAACCTCTGAAAGAAAATAAAGTCTACTTGTAAAGGAAAGTGCATTTAAACTCTTGAGACACAGATTTTCCATAAAAAATGTTTCTAGAAATGGTGAAGGTTTTCAAATTTTGTCTTCCAACAATGGATATGGTTTTCCATTTACAGAGTACAACAGAAAATCAAAATATGCAGAGAAGCAGCTACAGCAGGACTTAAAAAATCCACAATAAACCTATTACAGTAGACTTCTTTTTCTTCTGCCTGCTCCCGTTAGGGCAGGGGTGGGCAAACTTTTTGATTCGTGGGCCACATTGAGTTCTAACATTTGACAAAGGGGCCGGAACAGGAGCAGATAGATGGCATGCTTTGAAAACATCACCTCATTGGGGGAAAAATACACATCTTGGGATATGGAGAAAACATGTGCTTTAATTTCCAATGAAAATGAAGAAAAGCATTACAATAAAATCTCTGACTTCGAAATGAGTCTTTAAACACTGAAAATCAAATAAATGACCATTTTATTTTAAAGCACTGAAAGTTCTGTTATCCTTCAGGATATCACCATCACTCTCCTCCTGACTGTCTTTTTACACAAAATCGGTAGGAGATGCAGATGTACTTGTCCTGTTCCTTTTATTCAATTTGTTTCCCGGTGCCAAAAGTCAACAACGACCAGTGCAAGGACGAAACAGTTGCAGCAAGTCAGTCTGTGAAGTGTTATATTTGATCTGCACGCACTGTTTATTTTAACAGCGTGCGTATCACGGAGTCGCACACATTTTAATGGGAGCAGTGTTGTAGGTCTCCTTTTTAGCCAGCGCATCAAAGTCTGGAGTTAGTTTTGTTGTGGCGATTCTCAGGATGGATCTGAGGTGTAGGTCTGTTAACTTGGATCTGTGGCTGGCTTTGTTGATGTTCATGACGCTGAAGGTCTGTTCACACACGAAGGTAGAGCCGAACAAAGCCAACATCATCTGCGCTTTTCGTCTTAGATTTGGAAACGCGGCATCATTGAGTGAAGCATAGAAGTCATTTAGTTTCAGAGAGCTGAACTTCTCTTTTAAGGCAGGGTCGGACTGAAGGTCGATCAGTTCGAGCTGAAGCTCCTCTGGAGCTGTTTCGGGGTCTTGTGACAGAGGAAAGGCCACCAATTGAAGTTACTTGTCAATTTTGTCGAAATCCAAAAACCGGCGGCAGATTTCTCCGTGCAGTGCATCCAGTGACTCACTGTATTTCTTTACTTTTGCTCCGGCCTCTTTCAGCGTGGCTAGTCTAGGAAAATGAGTGAATGACTTGTTCAAAATCTGCCTGGAGAATAAAGCCAGCTTGGATTTGAAGGCTTTCACGTTTGTGTACATGTCATGCACAAACTGCTCCTTCCCCTGCAGTTTCACGTTGAGCTCATTCAAGTGTGAAAATACGTCCATAGCAAACGCAAAGTCACACATCCAGCTCTTGTTGCTCAGCTCAGGAAATTCATCAGTCTTCCCCTGCCGCTCCAAAAACACGCCAATCTCCTCTTTGAGCTTCCACACTCGTTGAAACACTTTGCCCAAACTCAACCAGCGGACACGGGAGAGCTTGCTAGCATAATTAGCGTGCTTTGTGGCAAAGTGACGGCTAATATTATACTCTTTAAAAACCGCCACAGTTTCTTGGCATATCAGGCAAACAGCAGATGATCGGTGTTCAGTGAAAAAATATTTAGTTGTCCACTCCTTATTGAACACTCGACATTCTCTGTCCACTTTCCTTTTCTTGGGTCCGCTCATCTTCATAGAGGGGCGGTGGGTCAAAGGGTAAAGTGCAAACATGGAGCAATAGGCCTACGCTTCACCTCAACAAAGCCAATATATCTAGAGTGTGCCATCTAGTGAGGAAACATCAGAATTGCAGGGGAAATAAAACATTAATAAGGTTAATTTATTAAATTTTTTCAAGTTTGACGGGCCGAATCAAAACGTTTAACGGGCCGCATGTGGCCCCCGGGCCGTAGTTTGCCCATGCCTGCGTTAGGGTTTCCATTTCTTCCTGTCCTCCACAGCAGATCAGTTTCCTTTTCTTCCTGTCCTCTGAATCTTGCTTTGTCACACCAACTGCCAGCATCTCCTCTCTCACCACATCCGTAAACCTTATCTTAGGCCTTCCTCTTTCCCTCTTACCTGGCAGCTCCATCCCTTTGCATCCTTCTCTCAATATACCCAGCATCCCTCCTCAGCACATGTCCAAACCTATGCAATCTTGCTTATCTGGCTTTGTCTCCAAACCGTTCAACCTGAGCTGACCCTCTAATATACTAATTTCTAACCCTGTCCATCCTCATCACACCCAGTGCAAATATTAACATCTTTAACTCTGCCACAGCCAGCTCCGACTCCTCCCTTTTCATCAGTGCCACCGTCTCCAACCCACATAACACAGCTGGTCTCACAACCATCTTGTAGACCTTTCCTTTCGCTCTTATTGGTACAAGTCTGACACAAATCACTCTTGACACTTCTCCACCCACTCCACCCTGCTTGCACTCACTTCACCTCTCTTCCACACTCACCCTATGAACTGTTGATCTCAAGTATTTAAACTCATTCACCTTCGCCAACTCTACTCCCTGCATCCTCACCATTCCTCTGTCCTCCCTCTTATTCACCCACATATTCTCTTAGTCCTGTTGACCTTCATTCCTCTTCTACAGAGCACATTCTCACCTCACCAGTCTCTTCTTAACCTGTACCCTACTCTCACTACAAATCACAATGTCATCCGCAAACATTATATTACACAGGGACTCCTGTCTGATCTTGTCTGTCAACTTGTCCATCACCATTACAAATAAGGGAGAGCTCAGAGCTGATTCTTGATGTAATCTCACCTCCACCTTGAACGCATCTGTCACTACTACCATAGCTCTCACCACTGTCACACAGCCCTCATACATATCCTGTACAACTCTTGCAAACTTCTGCTGCTCTCTACTTCCTCATACAATACTACAACTTCTCTCTAGGCACCCTGTCATATGCTTTCTCTAAGTCCACAAAGATACAATACAACTCCTCCTAACTTTCTCTTTACTTCTCCATCCACACCCTCAGAGCAAACATTGCATCTGTAGTGCTCTTTCATGGCATGAAACCGTACTGCTGCTCATGAAACATCACCTCCCTTCTTAACCTAGCTTCCACTACTCTTTCCCATAACTTCATGCTGTGGCTGATCAGTTTTATCCCTCTGTAGTTACTACAGCTCTGCACATCACCTTTATTCTTAAAAATCAGTACTAACACACTTCTCCACTCCTCAGGCATCCTCTCACTTTAAGATTTTCGTTAAACAATCTGGTTAAAAACCCCACTGTCATCTTACTAAACACCTCTCCTGCTTCCACAAGTATGTCATCTCATTACAGTGATTCAGCTTTATAAAGGAACTTTAGTGAGTTGTAAAAAGTTATGTACTCAACATAACACTAGATCAGCATTGGCTTTTGCCATCCATCTGCCTCAACCTGTGGGTTATCAGATCAGATGCAGGGATCTCAGAATCTTCAGCTGCAAAGGTCCACCTCCTCTCCTGTAATGATTTGCAAACCAAAGTATCTGAAGATAGAGTTTTCCCCTCACACCTGACCATCATCAACAGCATCATCCTTAATGGAAGTCAAAGAACAGACCAAGGGGTCTCAAAATACTATGGACCAGTCTGCACGGGCTATAAAGGCCACAACTAGCAATGACAATTTTACAAAGGGACAGGATGATTCAGATAGACAGATGAAAACAAATGAATCTAACATTATGGTATGTACATAACTTTCATATGTGATGGTGTCTTTTCCATCCATCCTAGTCAGATAGTTGTGCAGTATAAGGAGAAAACAATCCACAAAATGGTGCAGCCAAGAGAGGTTCTGAATCTGTACTGAAAAGTCTACCTTACAATGGGAAACAATAGTGCAAGTGCTACACCAAACAGCACGAATATACAGAGAAGCTCGGTAAAGAAAGCCACTGAAGTAGCATCTGTCATGGTAGGCTGGGCCTTAGGCATGAGCCTTCATGAGTAAACAAAAGAAATGCAATCAGAAAGCCATCTGGACAGGGTCACTTTAGAAGCTGGTTTACCAGGCTTAGCTCTAAAAAATGACAACCAATTAACTGATTTCCTGATGTGTTTGGTCCTATCCAAATAGAATCTCAGCTGGCAATGGATGTCTAAATAATGAAGCACATATTCAACTAAAATATGGGAAGAAAACTGGTAACAACCGGTTCATTCAAGTTGTACTCCGAGGCCAACTAAGGAAGTTTTGGACTGCAAAGATGGTTCCAGATCTTTCCTATGGTGTTTGTGAAGAGCGAGTCCCCAGCTTTGTTGTTGGATTTAATGGAAGAGATTTGAAGTTTATTTGCTGAACGTAGGGTTGCAAGGTTTTTGTAAGGGGAGATGAGATTAGTGAGTATACGGGTATGCTTGGGGTAGTAGAGTATCTTATGGGAGATAAGTTGTTGAAAAAGTAGTTGGTTTTGTAGTTCTAACCAACCCAGTTGTTTGAGGTTGTGGCAATGATGAGTTCTATATGGGGTACCAGCAGCAAATCTGGCTTTGTTATTATAGTTGGTGGAGAGTTTGGAAAGGTTGGTTTTAGAAAGATTAGTATATATAGCAGAAGCATAGAACAGGGTAGAGATTAGATGGGTTTGGGCTATAGTAATTTTGGCTGCAGGGGTAAGGAAGGATTTTATTCTGTATAAGGTCCCTAGTTTTTTGTTAACAGTCTTTATAGTGGAATTAATATGGTCATTGTAGCTAAGGTTGTTGTCAATTGTAACACCCAGCAGGCGGGTTGTAGTATCAGGGGATATGATAGTTCCATTGTTAGAGGTTAATGTGAAGTGTGGTTGAGGTGACTTGTGAGTAGGAGAAAACAGCAATAGTTTAGTTTTCTTGGGGTTGAGAAGAAGGCAGTGTTTTGTGAACCAGTTCTTAACACTGTTAAATACTGTTTGGGTGAGGCACTGGAGAGAGGTTATGGACTTGGCTGAACAAATTAAGGTGGAGTCATCTGCATACTGTATACAGGTTGCTTGAGAAATACTAGTATGCAGATCACTGATAAACAGAGAAAACAGAAGTGGTCCTAGAATAAAGCCCTGTGGTACTCCAATGTTTACAGAGAGGGATGAAGAAATATTATGATTCCAGAGAACTGTTTGCTGTCTATCTTGCAGATAGGATTTAAACCATTGTAATGCTTGTGGGTCAAGTGATTGGGCTTTTAGAATGTTGATAAGTATGGTATGGTTCACCATATCAAATGCTTTTGAGAGGTCTATGAAAAGAGCAGAAGAAAAGTAGTTATTACGATTTTTGTTTATAGAGTCTGAGAAGGATAGCAGGGCAGTTGTTGTGCTATGGTAGGGCCTAAAACCATGTTGGCAATTGGCAAGTAGATTATTTTGTAGTAGGTGGTCAAGCAGTTGTCTGTGTATACATTTCTCCATTATTTTAGCTAATGGAGAGAGTAAGGCAATAGGCCAAAAGTTAGAAAGCTCAGTTGAAGACCCACCTTTGTGTAAAGGGATTATATGGGAAATCTTCCACAGAGAAGGGATTTTGCTTTCTGAAATTGTTCTATTTATAAGTATGGAGACTGGGTAGGCTATGGCTTTAGCTGCGATTTGTAGGTATTCAGCTGGAAGACAGTCTGTGGAGGGGATGCATGGCTTGAGCTTTTGAAGGAGGTTACAAATGAGGGATGTAGGTACTAGGTGTATATGGAAGGTAGGTGATGAGGTATTAGGTGTTTTTGATGGGAGGGTGAAAGTGGTAGGTAATGTGTTAGCTAGGGATAGGATGGCTTCAGTAAAATAGTGGTTAAAGGCATCAGGAATCTGGTTAGAGTTATTATAGTCGAAACCTGTAGGGTCAGGAGTTTTAGAGAGTCCTGGTTGAAGAAGTTTGTTAATGCTAGACCAGAATTTTTGGGGGTGTTGATGGTGGGTTTGTTGTAGGTGGAAGTTAGAGTCTTTTTTGTCTTTGAGAATGTCCTTCTTGCTTGCATTTCTTAACTGTTTAAAGTAGAGGTGATCTGTTGGGTTTCTGGAGGTTCTCCATTTGGCCCAAATTTTATTTCTGAGAAGGATCTTTTGCTTGGTTGCCTTTGTGAGCCAGGGGGAAGTTTTGGTTCTTATGCAGGAAGAGCGAGAGGGAGCATGGAAGTCTAGTATTTGCAAAAATCTAGTATTGAAGTAGGTTACTGCTTCATCAAGTTCAAGATGAAACATAGGAGACCAGTCACATGCTATGAGTTCGTTTTGGAAGCTCTCTGGATTAAAGTAATTTTTGGAGCGGGAGGTTTTAAAAATATTTGTGTCGGGGGTATAAGATTTTTGTTTGATGATGTAGGTTAGCATGTGGTCACTCATATCATCTGGGAGTGTTCCTGGCTTATAAGAATCAAGATGACTATTTAGAAGGCTCCAGTCTAAGATGGTTTCTTTATTGTTTTGTTTACGGATTCTAGTAGGAGTGGTTATTATTTGTGTAAATCCAGAGAGATTTATGTGGTTGGTAGGATTGGGAGAATTACAGGTTTTCCAGTCTATGTTAAAGTCTCCTAAGATAATGGTTTCTTGGGGTAGGTGGGAAGTGAGGTAACCAAGTAAGTTTTCTAGAGTATTGATGTTATTTCCAGGGGGGAGGCAAGTGCAGATTAGATAGATAGATTTGGAGTTATTGATTTGTAGTTTTGCAGTGAGGGTTTCTGAGTTGGGAAGTGACAAATTGAAAGGTGAAAGTTGCAGTTCAGATTTATACAAAATGGCTACTCCGCCACCCTTTTTGGTGCTGCGATCACATCTCAGGATGTTATATCCTGGAGGGGTGATTTCCTGGTCGAGAGTGGAGGGCTTTAGCCATGTTTCAGAAAGACAGAGAATATCAAATGAGTGAACATCTAGGAGTGCATGTAGGTGGGAAGTTTTATTGTTAATGCTACGGATGTTAAGGTGAGCTATTAGGAGGGAGTTAGGTGGACATATAAAGATCAATCTTAAAGGGGGTAGTCTGGCAATTTTACATGTCATGTCTAGATGGCAAACAAATTCCAGAGCATGAACATGTTCCAGATTGAATTTCTTGAAGTTGACAGCGATACCCAAAAGACAGGCAAAGATGGAGTATAAAATCCCTTGCCTAAACTAATGATGCCAATGTAATCGCTGTAAGGAGCCATCATCCAGATATGGGAAGACCAAGCAAAGCTACAGCCACTACCATGCAGTTGGTGAACACCTGAAGGAGAGCTGTGGTGAGGCTAAAAGGCAGCTCTTGAAATTGGCAGAGAGTGGCTCAGCCTGAACAGCAAGAACCTTCTGTAATACCTTACCACCTTTATGTGATAGCAGGCATTTTTGAGATCCACCAAACACATCCAAATGTCCTTCCACGGTACAAGTAAAACAGACTGCACCATCTGGTCCATTTTAAGCAGAGATTCAATTTGGTGAGGTCCGTAATGAACCCGAGGTCCTTGTTTTCTTTGGCAATAAGAAGAATCTTGAGTAGATCCCATGTTCTCTCATCTAGTGGGACCTCTTGGATGAGTCACTTTGTGAACAGCTTGTGGATTTCTGCTACTGCTTCCATTCACTGATTGGGTGGATCATCAGGAAGAGGAGATCTTTTTGTTTCACTTCTGGGGTAAACTGGAACAGAATGGTATAGTCTCTGGAAAGAGCTCTCAATACCAAAATATGTCTGATGTGATGGCCTCCCAAGCTTCTGGATGGAGAGCCGAGCACCCCTCCACCCCCAACCCCAATTGCCTCCGGAGTGCAGTAGTCAGGCAAACTTGTAGGAGAGCTGAAAAAGCTTGCCAGAGAAAGAACCTCTAAAGCCTTTGTCACTGTAGGCCATCCCTGGCCTGTGGGTGGCATCTAGTGAAGTTTCTCTCTCTACCCCAGGGGACCCCTTCACCTACAGTATCCTGGGAAAATTGTTGTGGGTTTGTTTCAGAAGGTCTTTCCTCTCTCTTTTGTTACTAAGAAAGGACTTCTGAGGAGTAGAAAAGCAAACCCCCTTAGCAGTCAAAGTCTTGTCCTCTTGCTGACTTCAGGTCAGAGTGCCCTTAAGTATGGGCTCCAATAAAGTGGATCTGTCAAAAGGGGCATTAAGGAAGGATGCCTTGAAGCATTCTATGAAGATATACAACTGTATCCAGGCATGTCAGCAAACTATAATCTTTGTGCCTGCCACATGTACCATACCATCAGCTACATTGAATATTAGTCTCATGGATAACGATAACATTGTAGACAAATGACTCTCCAAGGTCTTACGGGCCTCCAGAGACTGCTGCAATGCCACTGACAGGTACTTCAGCAGCATCCAAATGCCTTTGGAAGTCTAGTCAAGTCAGCCTAATAATTCAGTACACACAGGGCAAATGTGGGCACTTCCAAACTGGTCCAACACTGGTGACTCTCTACTTGTGGGGGGAGGGGTGGACCGATGTGCTCTCCTCAGAGATTTTTTTTGGCTGAAGTGACGACAATGACATCAACTGCAAGACTTTTGCTCCAAAAGGAGCCTTCCTTAGGAGGAACCAGTATCTTGGCCAATTTATGTGCAATGGACTTCAACCACATCTGGTTCTCTTCAAGCCCCCTGGGACATCAGTTTGACAGGGTACCACTCAAGATGTGGATGGGCCTGCAGCAAAGGTTCAGGAAAGCCATTAGCAAAACGAATGTCCACTGTTTCTACAGCAAACAAATTTGACGAATGTCCAAACAATACAGCAAGCAGAAACACATCCTCCCTGTGTGGAATATCACTTAGCCACCAACATGGCAGCAAACTCATTAGGACAGTCAGGAACAGGGACCACAGCTATTCCCTTTGATACCAGTTGACCAAGAAGCTCCTTTTGTCAATACTACAGTGCAAAGTTCATCTCTCCCTTTTCTCACTAACCCAGGAGCAACCAGCTCTACGATTATTTCGGCAAATGTTGAGAATTTCCCACTTTCCACCAAAACAGGTCATGGAGTGGGAGTGTCCAGAGTTCCTTTAAGTTATCCAGAAACAAAACCTGTTCCTATTAAAATTGGTCCTTTAACAGCGCATGCTTTTATTGTAGGAAATGTTGCCCTTTTAAATCTTTTAGGTAGACATTTATTATGTAAAAGAATATGTACCATTTAATGTAAACTAGATAGAGTTCATCTTGATATCCTAAATGAACCTTTAGGATTGCATTCAAGTAGTATCTGTTCAGATGAAGCTTTTTTTATGTTTTGAGATCAAAACAGATTTCTGACACTACTGATGTGGAACGGTTAGAACTAATCCCTCCACAGTTCTGGACAATCTATATAAATGAGGCAGAGCCTGTGCAATTAAAGTTGAAACTTTCTGGAGCACCTGCCTTTAGCACTTCAACATCCTTAGTCAGCAAAAACAGAGAAAGGAACTGAGCCGGTCATTTCTGCCCTACACAAGGCAATACTAGTCCCAGCTCGAAGACCATATAATACTACCATTTTTACCAGTTAAGAAGCCAAGAAAAATACTTATGGATTTGTTAACAGTTAATGCAGTAGTAATACCAACTTTTCATGTAGTTCCTAACCTTGCTATGCTGTGTTCTATTCCATCAGAGGTCACAGCCTTCTCAATAATAGATATTTCTTCTGCCTACTTTTCTATCCCTATAAATCCAGAATATTTGTTTGCATTTACATATACAGGGAAACAAGTACACTTGACTAGATTGCCACAAGGATATATTGAATTACCTACCTTTTTCTCTTGAGAAATGAAGACATAGCTATTAATTTTCCAAGTAGATCTACGTTGATTAAATATGTAGACAATTTACTTTTAGCTTCCAAAACGCCTAATCATTGTAAACCATACACTATTTTCCTTCTAATGAAGATAGCAGAAATAGGATTCAAAGTTAACAAGGATAAACTGCTTGACTGTTTTAATTTTATTTTTTGTCAGGTTTCGTAGTTTACAGGATGAAAGTGCTTGACCATTTTAATTTTATTTTTTGTCATTAAAGTCTGGTATCCATTTGGACTCTTGGAGTTTAGCCTTCTTGCTCTTCTACAACGACGTGCGCTATTTATTTTATTTTTTTCTGGTTGGTACACTTTGTTTTACAAGGATAAACTGCAATTATGGAAATCATAGGTTCAATACGGGTGCATCTTATTTCAGAAGGTTCCACACACATCTTGCCTTAGTGTATTGTTGTGATACAAGCTGCACCATGCCTTACTACATTAAAACAGTTATGAGCTTTTCTGGAATGGAGAGCTTATTGCTGACAATGAATTTCTAACTTTCCAGAAGTACTGAAACCCTTACTATACTTCTTAAGGAAAGACGCCCCTGAGCCATCACCCTGGCAAGACCACCAAGAAAGGCTTTTGTTCAATAAAAACCTTAATTTCTAATCCTCCTGCACTTGCATTATCATTTTATTCTAAAAGATTTTTCTAGTTCTGTTGGGAAAGAAAAAGTAGCATTAGGTTTATAAGCATAGAACAGAAAAGATGCTTTAGACCTATTGCTTAATTTCAGTACAAATCTTGATTCTGTAGCAGCAGAAGCCTAGTGGCTGCCACGGTGCACTTAGTAGAAAAGGCAGCTGCTCCTACTCTCAGGCATAAGACCTATGTTTCATTTTCTACAGAGGCACTGTTACTAAAGTCCATCTAACACTATTATCTAAATATGAATCATTTTTACTTAATAATCCTTCCTTGCAGAAGATCCACCACTTAACCCTGCTTCTTTAATACCTACAGCAGATGAGGGTGAACTACATAATTGGATTGTTAACGCTGTGCTTCCTCCTAGGATAGACAAAAATGTTGCATTGCAAAATCCAGAATGGCTTCTTTTCATCAAAGGCTCCTGTGTTTGAACAGAAGCTGGAGTACTCGGTAGCAACCTTTTCTGTTTGTACCCAGGACAGAACTTTAACTGGCCAGTTAAATGGAAATGAGTCTGCTGAAAAGCTGAACTTGTAGCTATCAGTGAAGCCTGTAAGACTGCCAAAGAATATCAGTTGCTATTTTTACAGACTTATGCTATGCTTATGCAGTAGTTGATGATTTTGGGTCACTTTGGAGAGAACGGTGATATCAGACTTCAGCATAGGTTCATAGGTAGGTACTAGGCTATCGGCCCTAGGGCCTATACAAGCCCAGCCAAAAAGGTACCCTGGCTTTTGCCACCCAAGAAAACGATTTTCCTGTGCCACTGTTGAGCAGAGCCACAGAAGTGATCCCCAGGGTGAATTTCCTATTCCCCATCCAATCATCAATATTTTTCTTGAAGAGTACTAATGAGGAGCTTCGTTTGCTATAGATAGGTAGTTTATTCCAGAGTATGGGAAGTCTCTGGGACAGGAATCTATCCCTCCAGCATGTTCTGTTTATTGTGGTGACAAGGTTTAGGTCCCTAGAGCATGTAGCTCGGAGGGACTGGGACTTCTTTAAGTGGAGCATGTCAAACAGCTCTGGATTTGACATAGCTTTGCATGTTAGGCAGAGATCACCTCTGTGTAGGCGATATGCGATGAAGTAAAGCTGGAGTTTTTTTAGACTGTCTGCATACGGCATCTGCTTGAGGCTGGTAATCCTCTTTGAGATATTTCTGCGGCCTTTCCAGTTGTTGTAGATGTCTTGTGAGGTACATACCAAAAGGGGCGTTGTACTCTATAATGGGTCTAATGAGTGATGAGAAGAGGGGAACAATGACCTCTTTTTTCTGGATGAGAAACCTTTTGTGATGAGGTGTGCCACGTAGAAGGATTTCCTGACTACTGTGGCGATGTGATTATCAAAGGAGAGACTACTGTCCACCTGTGTGCCAAGGTCTCATCAAACTTTCGGTGTTAAGTATACTACCACCTATGTTGTAGTTCATGGGTACAGAGTTTTTTACCAAAGGGGATGACAATGCACTTATTGGCACTGAGCTTGAGGCCATGGCTTTGACACCAGGCATCAGTCTCAGTGAGGCCCTTTTGTTGGATGTCCACATCATTAGGAGTTTCGATTATGGCTCCTAGTTTCCAGTCATCTGCGAACTTCGTTAGCCAAAGACCTTCTGTGTTTGGTATCTACTTCTCTGAAGTACAGATTTGTCATCGGTCTGAAGTCAGATTTGGAGTCTGCTACTTTCACAGTGTGGGTTCCCGTCAGTGAGCCAGTTGGCAACCCATCTTGTGACATAGGGATTTATACCTAGTTTAGTGAGTTTATCTAGAATTCCAGAATGGGGGATGGTGTCGAAAGCCTTGGCGAGATCTAGATAGGCTGTGTGAACCACCTTACCCTCGTCTATGGCTTTGGTGACTGCTTCAAAGAAGTCTATCGGGTTTAGGAGACATGATCTGCCTTTTAACAAACCCGAACTGGGTGGGGTCCAGAGTTCGAAGATTACCAATGTCTTTGTTTATAAGTTCCATAATGATACGTTCCATGGCCTTGCAGACCAGGCTTGTCAGGCTAATGGGGCCGTAGTTCCCGGGGTCTGTGTTGGCTTCCCCCCTTGGAGTGGGATAACCATCGCTGTGCGCCATTCAGTGGGCACAAAGCCTGAGGTGAGGCTATGATTGAACATGGTACTTAGGTGGGGTGCCCGTTCGTTCTGTAGTTCATGTAGAACGCAGCCTGGGATGTTGTCTGGTCTCATGGATGCTGTGTTCTTGGCTTTGGAGAGTGATGTTTTTACCTGTGCAGCCGTGATTACAGGAACTTTGCATTCTTCCGGTACAGAGATGGGATCTTTAGGGGGTCTGCTGAAATAGCTGAATTTGTAGCTATCAGTGAAGCCTGTAATTGTAAAGCAGGGACTTTAAATGCTGTTTTTGTTCATTAACTATCAAATGCATTACTGCTACTAAATGAAACTGTTGTTGTGAAATGTGACACACACAAATGAGAATTCTTATATCTCTAGGGGTAATAAATAGTTTTGCAGATACAGTGTCAGGACAAGCTGCCGTGCCCTATCCTGCTCAGGCTTCATTTCTGCAGCAACTCCAGGAGACTAACAATATTTCTTTACAGGAACAGTTATCATCTTTTCAGAACCAGACTGAGGATTCTGAACTTATGAGGTGCATTTGTGATGTCTGCAGCTGTTCTCCAGACCTTTTGTGACACCACCAAGGTGGGAAAGCTGGTAGCTCCACAAAACTTTCTAACTCAATTGGTTAAAGCCAAGCATTTACCTTTTCATTTGGGGAAAAATGCCTTAACAAAACAAATTTACACTGACTGATGTCCCTCACCTTTCAGAATTTAATGTGCATATGATTTATTTTGAACATAATGTTTCCAAGACTTACCAGAAACCTTGAAAGAAAGACATTGTGACCATTCTGTACAATGCAGTGGGACTTCCGTGAGCTCACAAAAATGCAGTATGTACCTACTGTAATTGATGTCTTTTCTGAACAGATGGACATATTCATGTGTAAAAAACGATGCTACTGTGGTAGCCAAAAAACTGACTCAGGATTTTATCCCATGATTTGGTGTTCCTTGTTGCATTCAGTCAGATCACGGAACTCCTTTTACTAGGCAGGGTAATATAGATCAGTGAAGGACTGATTATCAAAAATGGAATACCACTGCCCATATAGGCCACACGCTTCAGGAATTGTAGAGTGAGCAAATCAGACTATAAAGACCTGCCTTGATAAGTTGAGAGAGTAAACTGATCTTTAAAAGGTATGTGAAGTGCAGTTAAGTGTTACTACACAGTTATTACCTAATTTAATTGTCAAGGGCAGACATATGAGAAAGCCTGATGCATCCCTCTCTGACCATTTGAAGTTACGAAATACTGATGAATCTGTTTCTGTATATTGCAAGTATTTCTATTCTGTTTTACAGTGTTACTGCCACATTGTGTCTGCAGCTTTCCTGCAAACTATAGCAAATGATCACCATGAATTGCAACCTGAATACTTCTTTGACATCAAGCTATTTAACTCTAAAACACCGTTTGCAATCCAGATGGAAAGGACCCTACTTGGTTTTGCTTACAACTGTTACTGCCAGTCAATGCAAAAGAATGCCCACCTGGATCATGTCTCACACATCAAGAAGGTCCTCCCTCACAAGTACAGTCAAGCCATTGACATCATCACTTGCAACTCAAGTGAGCCTATTGCAAGTCATAACAGATGGAAAATTAGGGACAGCACTGCATCTAGAGATGACCACTAAAGACTTTTTCACTTTACCAACCAAACCAAATCCGAAGTGAAACTGAATGATTTGCCAATCATATTGAATCCAGACAAGCAATCTAATGATTCTATATTATCATCTTAGTCAGAGATAAAAAGTACAGTTGTGTACACTTACCATAAATGTAGATGTTTGACTGTATTGACTGCTGCAGTCATCACACTTGGGTTATCCTGCCGGAGATGACCCTCAGTTGGCCCGAATACCAGAGGGTTAGTATTTCTGCATCGGTTGCTGTCGCAGGACTGACGTTAGGTCATCCGTGGTATAAAAATTAGGCAGCCGACGCCATTACAACAGTTTTCTTGCCCCAGCTGTCAGGAACCCCCAAATAGGGAGCTAGGTTATGGTGGAAGACCACCACCAGTAGAAAGTAAAAAAACAAAAATTCCCTGTAAGGAGAGAGAGAGACAAGGGGGGTGGAGGGTGGGAAACCAGGACTGCAACAGTGAATACACTAGAACATCTACATTTATGGTAAGTGTATACAACTGTACTGTGTTCTTTGTGTTTCACTGTTGCAGTCATCACACTTGGGTTGACTCCCAAAGCTGAAGAAAAGGGTGGAGGCAGTCAAGAAGACTGGGGGCTGGCTAGGATTCCTTGCAATACTGTGGCAGCAAAGCCTGCCCTGGATTTGGAGAAGATAAGCGGGTGGTAATGCTTGAAGGTATGAACAGAAGTTCATGTTGCAGCCTCCAGGATGTCCCTGGTGGGGACCCTCTGAGAAAAGCTACAGAGGTGGAGGTTGCCCTGGTGGAATGCATCCTGACCCCCTTAGGGAGCGGTTTCCCATGCTGTTTGTAGCAGAAATGGGTGCAGTATGCTATCCATTTGGAGAATGTTTGTTTGGATATGGCCTTGCCCTCTGCCCGTGCTGCAAAGCTGACTAACAATTGGTCATTTTTTCTAAAACATTTAGTCCTATCCAGGTAGAATCTGAGCTGTCTGTGCACATCTAGAGGGTGCAGAATCCTTTCACCCTTGTTTTGTGGGTTAGGGAAAAAGGTGGGCAAATGAATGGATTGGTCGAGAGCCATACTGGACACCACTTTAGGCATGAAGGATGGGTTAATCCTGAGAGAGACCCTGTCAGCATGGAAAATGATGAAGAGCTCTACAGCCATGAGTGGTTGCAGCTCAAACACTTCTAGCTGAAGTGATGGCCAAAAGCAAGGCTGTTTTCCAACAGAGGAATTTTAACTCTGCTGAAGCTGCAGGTTCAAAGGGGGTAGGGTGAGCTTTTCCAACACAAAGGTAAGGTCCCAAGCTGGAGCAGGAGCTCTTCTGGGTGGCCTTAAGTTGCTAGCACCTCTTAGGAACTGTTTGATGAGAGGGTGTGAGAAGAGAGGTGGCTCTGTGCTGTAATGAGCAGAGACAGCAGAGGCAATAAATTTTAATTGAAGAGAAGGATAGACCCCTGTGCAGTAGGTCTGCTAGGTAATCCAGGATGAGAAGTAGGGAGGGTTGTGTTGTTTCAGCTCCCTTAGCCTGGAGCCAGGTGCAAAACCTTTTCCACTTGTCAGCATAGGATTTTCCAGAGCTGGGGCGTCTGGCCTCACATATAACATATACGACTTGTTTGCTTAGACTGGCAGCTTGAGGAGAGGTCAGGGAATAAGCCAGGCTGCCAGACTGAGGGTCTGCAATTGGGGATGCATGAATACTCCATTCTTCTGGGTCAGGAGTGTTGGGATCGGAGGTAGGTGCCATGGTGGCAGGGGTGACAGGCTGTGCAGCAGTAGGTACCAGTGCTGGCATGGGCAATCAGGATTTCCTTTGTTTTTTCCTCCCTTATTTTGAGCAGTACCCTTGAAATGAGTGGTAGAGGGGGACATGCATAGACCAAGAGGTTTACCCATTGGAAGGATAGAGCATCCACTTTCCAAGCCTTGCTGTGAGGTTCCCTGGTGCATAATTTGCTGAACTGATGAATGGCATGGGAGGCAAAGAGGTCCACTTCGGGATGCCTCATTTCTGGGTTACAAGGGTGAAGGTTCTGTGGTCTAGTTGCCACTCATGTGAGTCTAGCATGTTTCTGCTTAAGTTGTCTGCCAGAGAGTTTGGGGAGCCTGGCAGGAATTGTGCTAGCAGGTGGATTTGCATGGTTGAGGCCATGTGCCAAAGGGTCATGGTGAGCCTGCAGACAGGATAAGAATAACTCCCTCCCTGCTTGGTGGTATACCACATCACTGTGGTGTTGTCTGTTTTGATCAGTAGAGACCCTGGGGAGAGTAGGGGTCCGAAAGCTGTCAGGGCGTGCTGAACAGCTAGCATCTCTTTTTGGTTGATGTGCAGATGTATTTGCTTTGGGCTCCAATGGCCCTGAATGCACCTGCCATCCAGGTGTGCACCACAGGCATAGTCTCATGTATCTGTGGTGAGGGTCTGGGCGGTGTGGGGTTGTGAGAAGGGAAGTCCCTTGTTGTGGTTGCATGCTGCTGCCCACCAAAGAAAATCTTTCCTTAGACAGGGTATCATTGGTATGACAGTTTCCAGGTCTTGAGAGTGTTGTCACCAAAGGCTTTTTTAGGTACCATTGTAGTTTCCTCATACGCAGTCTGGCATACAGAATGAGTGGAATGCAGGAGGCCATGAACCCTAGAGCTTGCAGGATTTTCCTTGCGGATCACTGGGTTCTGGTGGCTAGATGAGAGAAGTAGCCTGTCAGGTAGACTTGTTTTTCTAGAGTAAGGAATGCCATCTGGGATGCTGTGTCCAAGCTTGCTCCCAGGAATGCAATTTTTTTGTGTGTGGACTAGTTTTGATTTTTCATTGATAGTATATACCCCAGGGAGGTCAGTAGGTCCTTTACAAAGGTCACGTGCTGTAACAGCTTTTCCTGTCTGCCTGAATCAGGCAATCGTCTAAGTAGGGGTAAATTTGAACATTTGTCTGCAAAAAGCAATGGCTGGAGCCAGGTATTTTGTGAAAACTCTGGGAGCAGTGGATAAGCTAAAGGGAAGTGCAGAGAACTGCAAGTGTATAGACCCTGCCCTGAAAAGTAGATATTTCCGGCAAGATTCCCTGACTGGGATGTGTAGGTTGGCCTCTTTTAGGTCTAGGGTGGCTAACCAAGCATCCTTGGAAAGCATACGAAGATGCTGCTAGAGGGTGAGCATTTTGAATTTTGTTATCACAAGAAAGGTGTTTAGAATGGAGAGATCGAGGATTGGGTGCCAGGTGCCCTCTTTTCTGGGTACCAGGAAGAGTCTGGAATAGAAACCTTGGCCTATCTGGTCTGCAGGAACATGCTGTATTGCCCTCATGGACAGCAGTAAAAGGACTTGCTTTTTGGCCTCTGCCTACTGGTTTGGAGGAACCTACTGGTTTGGAGGAACCCTTTTGGGGTTGACAGAGTGTGGAAATAAAATTTGTATCCCTGGCACACTATGTTGAGGACCCATCAGTCATTGGTAATAGAGGCTCAGATGTTTGCATGGAAGGAGATTTTCCTCCTAGGGGCACAAGCAGGTGGGCAGAGGTAAGGGTGTAAAGTCACGGAGTTCTTACCATAAGTGGGTGGCTTAGCACTCCCTGTTTTTTGATGAGAAGGAACTCCATTGCTTAGATCTCTGCATTCCCTGGGACTGCTGTCTGGGGGGTCTGCTTCCCCTGGGTCTGGGTTGAGCTAGCCTGGAAGGGGGCTGGAAAGGACCAGTGCTTGGAGGGGCAATGCCTACTGAACCTCAGAGGCTGGATCTGTAAAAAAAAGTCTTTATCTGCATAGATTTAGCTTTTTCTTCCATCTTTAAGACCTCTTCTGCCTTGGGGTCAAACAAATTGCCTTTGTTCAATGGTGTGTCCAATAATTTTGATTTGACATGGACTGGCAAGGGCTGTTCCTTAAGCAAAGCATGCCTCCTAAGGAAAGAACCAGTGACTGCTGCCCTGCAAGATGCTTCTAGGGCATCAAAGCCACATTGCAAGGTGTACTTAGTAACTTGTCTTGCAGAATGCATAAACTCTTGTAATTCTTTATTTTCTGCACAACCAGGAAAGGAAGATATGTTTTGTTTTGAGGAGTTCAGTGCTGCTGATATTTCAGCATGTGGAACTGACAATTTAGTGCTCTAATAGCAAGAGTTGCAGAGGTGTATACTTTACCCCATCTGTCGAACGCTCTGGAATCCCTGTCTGAGGGGGTGGGATTTCTTAGCTGAGGTTGCTTTAATTCTTGTAGGTCCTTGGGAGATGACCACTGGGTCAGCAGTAGGATTTTTGGAAAGGAATCTGTGAGAGAGTCAGGCACTCTGTAGTACCGGTCAGGTTTCCTGGGAGCAGGAGGAAGGGTGTCAGGAGTCAAACTGGATTCCAGAAAAACATCATGCACAACATCCAGGACAGGAGGAATGGCTAAAGGTCTGTGCTGTGGTAAATCTAAGAATTCCCAATCTCTTTTTGACTGAGGTTAGTCCTGACATTCCCATTGGAAATGCTCCCTTAAAGTATGTAGGGTTTCACCAAATGAAAAATCCTTGGGTGAAGAGGCACAAGGAATGGATTCCTCTATCAGAATCCTCATAAGCAGAGAGGGGTTGCGTCTCTTCATATTCAGAAGCATCAGAGTCATCAGACTCCTGTTCAGATAAAATTACTAGGAATAAGTCTCTTTCTTTTGGAAGGGGTAGCCTGGCTTCCCCTAATAAGTATAAGGTCTTCCGCAGCAATTTTAAGCATTTGAGATTGAGGCATGGAAGCAGGTGTCTAAGCTTGGGCAGTCAGTTTTTTGTGCGTAGTTCGTACGCTGGGCCTTAGAAACTTGGTAGTTTTAGAAAGAAGTGAAGGTGTGAAAGAAGTCATCGGTTTGTGTCGAGTATCGGTAGTGCAAAGAACTTCCTCAGAAGGCGGTGCCTGCTCAGCTGCTCCAGACCCATCCAAGGTAGACACATCTGCAAGATGCTTAGTTGAAGAGTCTCGCGGCATACCGGACTCCAAAAGGGTCTCGATAGTGTCCTGCGAATCCACAGAAGCGGGCATCAGGGGCTGTGAAAGCGCCTCACTAGGATCGGAGAACTGATGGCTAGCTTAACAAAAGCGCCGTCGGCAGTTTTGGACTTGTGCGATCTATCTTTATCCTTACATTTTTTTGGATGATCGGTAGTTGGATGGCTTACCGAAGCCATACTGGAATTAGAGGACTGAGAGCGAAAATATCTAGCTACAAAGGCCCGACGACATATAGTTCTGGTGTTGAACAAAGCAGAAAAGTGACAGTGAGGTACATCGTGGTCTGGGCCTAAACAGGTGACGCAGTAAGAATGAAAGTCTCGGTGTGGTATTTGCTTACCACAGGCAAGACAATTGTTAACTTTTTCTGACATTGGTTAGAGCAAGGACCCCCAATGAGGTACTTAGCTTCAGAAGACTTCACTTCAATTCGGAAATGAAAACTCAGGTAGCGGCCAACCAGCACTCATGCGAACTGCTTCTGCTTCAGGCTCCTCGGCAAGAAAGACTGATGTAATGGAGTCAGCTGCCTGATTTTATACCACTGACGACCCGATGTCAGTCCTGGAGCTACAGCAACCGACGCAGAAATACTAAGCCTCTGGTATTTGGGCTGACTGAGGGCTACCCCTGTAAGGATAACCCGAGTGTGATGACTGCAACAGTGAAACACGAAAAACATCTTACGGATTCTTCCTCTTCATCTGACATTTTTACTTGCTTCTGAAACTAACAATGACGATTCATCACATTTTTTCGACAGTGAACCAAGTAGTACATCCAGCAACCAAAAATCATTTGTGGAATCGTGCACAACTAACAATTCCAGTTAAAGTTTATTCAGAAACAGACTTCAGACGACCATAACTGAGCACTTCAGCACCCATGTTTACAGTTTCTTCAAAACTCTCTCCAACCCAAATGTGCTCAGTTTTCATAAAGACCTGTTATCGCAACAGCTACTGTAATTTTCATCACTTTATTCGGTCTACTTTTTTCATATGGGACTGCTATTACATTGCCATCAGCACCCATCAAAACTAAACACAGAATAATTTTATTTATTAGAGATAAGCACATTGCTAGAACTAGGGACATACACTTGGTCAACACTGTATCTAGAACACCTGACTGGCATACTAAATGTAATACTTTTTCTGTTGCATTACACACATATGCCAAAACTCTTAATACGAGTGATTGGAGTTTGTGCACACATACCCACTTGCACATGATGGAGGTATTCCAGCAACTGATAAAGGCATTCATACAGCATTTTGCACTATTTTTCTTACAAGAAATCAGAAAGTGAAACATAGCTCTACCCCCTTTTCAGCAGTTCCACGTAGACTGGGAATGACTGCTAAAGAACATATCTTCTATTGCTAAAATAGAATTGGACACAGTACTTATAACTTCACTTGGAAAGCTTATGATGGGGCTAGAGGGCTGGGTATGGCAGCATGACATGAATACTATATCTGCAGACATCAAGCATATCCATGGCTACAACAGACTGGTCAGGTTGTTGCCATATAGGCCAAGTTTTTCCACATATGACACACTGACACTTTACCGGATGGAAAGATTAGTATCACTCTGGATGAGCATTACGAAAGACATTCAAACCTTGCTGGAAAAACAGATGTTTATTGGGTTTATCATCATGCTTTTCAAAAGACTGCGTTTAAAGGGCTATCTCAAGGATTTTGAAGATGGTGTTATTTCTGTAGCAGTAATTTTACCTGCTTATGGAGCAGTCAAGTCCATCTGGGAATTGCACAGATTTTTAAAATATTGATTAATGCAACTTTTGTGTCTATTAATCCAATTACTCAAGAACTGAATGCCATGCACAGTGTGGTAATGCAGAACAGAATGGCCTTTGAATTTATCCTTGCTTCTAAAGGGAGTACATGTGCGCACATCAAAACAGAGATGCTGCTCATTTATTCCCGACAAGAATTTTGCTGTCTGTAGTCACCCTGAAATTATTCATAAAGTTGCTGAACTCTCTCATGTTAAAGAAGTTGACAGTTCTCGAAGGGCATGGTTAACCAATTTATTTTCTGGTTGGGTAGGAGGCATTGGGTATGGTTAACCAATTTATTTTCTGGTTGGGTAGGAGGCATTTAAATTTTTTTCATTCTAACATTTATTGCAATCTTATTATTGGGACGTTTTTATCAAAGCCTTGATTTTCTAACTTCTAGAATCCAGACAAATCATCAAAACACCACTGACAACATTAGTTAGAAATTATAGTGAAGAAAACAGTGCAAATAAATTGTTACAAGACTTTAATAATTAGTATGAGGGGAATGTGTAAAAGTCTTTATTCCATCAAAATAGACATTTTTATTGCTAATAAGACCATATTTATAAAATGAATGTATAAGCATCATGCATGTCAAGGACAAAAAATGGCATGTAAAGAATGTAAGTGAGAGGGTTAGACTGTCTGAAAATCTACAGTCATTGCCCAGTCATAAAAAACAGCATATGGATTAAACAAAGGCCATTATATAAAGAATGAGTTTTTATTCTGAAGTATGGCACTGTAATAATGCCTTTAGGTCTGAATGCAGAGTGCAACTGGAAATTTATTTAATTGTTTAGTTAACTGAATGTATTTATCTTGTTTGCATTACTATAAGTTGCTCTTTGATTTGTAACGGTTTACTCCTTGAAGGCTTTGTAACAAAAGGTGTTAGAGTCTGTGATTCACTGTAATAAATCAGTTTATGGATATTTACTGGCTGCTTTTGCTGTTTTAATTGAAAAAATAAATGTATGGCTTAAGTGGTGCTTTATAGCATCAGCTTGGAAAATGTGAAGAGAGAAGTTAAAATGAAAGAAAAATGTTAGCATTTGTTCTTTAAATGCATTTTCATTTCAAGATAGGTTCTTGACTATTTCAGTCAGATTCTGATTTATTGCCTGCAGACACAAAACTGCCAACATGGGTTATGTAGAAAGACAAAAGTTCTGAATTCCTGAAAAAACCTAATATGGAAAGGTACTGATAAGAGAGTCAGGAGACGGATCTTAGTTAGCAAAAACAATGCTGTAACGTTAGTTTTTAACTGTTCAGTGGCAGTACTCTGTTACAACAATGCTGCACTTGATCAAAAACAGTACATAACATTCGTGTCTTGCACAGCTCGAGGAGACAAGGCCTTGATTTCCTCGTTTCTCATGTACATGTCATCATCATCTTCTTTCGGCTGTTCCCATTACGGGTCGCCACAGCAGATCACCTGTTTCCATTTCTTCCTGTCCTCTGCATCTTGCTCTGTCACACCAACCACCTGCATGGCCTCTCTCACCACATCCATAAACCTTATCTTAGGCCTTTCCTCTTTTCTTGTTACCTAGTAGTTTCATTCCTTAGCATCTTTTTCCCCAATATACTCAGCATCCCTCCTCGGCACATGTCCAAACCAACGTAATTGTGCCTCTCTGGCTTTGTCTCCAAACCTTCCAACCTGGGCTGACCCTCTAATATACTTATTCCTAATCCTGTCCACCCTCGTCACACCCAGTGCAAATCTTAACATCTTTAATTCTGCCACATCCAGCTCAAACTCCTGCCTTTGTGTCAATGCCACTGTCTCCAACCCATATAACATAGCTGGTCTCACTACCCTCTTGTAGACCTTCCCTTTCACTCTTACAGGTACTCGTCTGTCACAAATCACTCCTGACACTCTTCTACACCCACTCCATCCTGCCTGTACTCTCTTCTTCACCTCTCTTCCACATTCACAGTTACTCTGAACTATTGACCCCCAAGTATTTAAACTCATCCACCTTCGCCACCTCTACTCCTTGCATCCTCACCATTCCTCTATTCTCCCTCTCATTCACACACATTTATTCTGTCTTAGTCCTGCTGACCTTCATTCCTCTTCTCTCTAGAGCATATCTCCATCTCTTCAGGGTCTCCTCCACCTGTTCCCTACTCTCACTACAGATCACAATGTCATCTGCAAACATCATAGTCCACGGGGACTCCTGTCTGATCTCATCTGTCAACCTGGCCATCACCATTGCAAATAAGAAAGGGTTCAGAGCTGATCCTTGATGTAACCCCACCTCCACCTTAAACGCATCCGTCACTCCCACCGCAGACCTCACCTCTCATGTACATGTATTCTTTGCAATAAAGGAGTTTATTACTCTCTGCTTAACTGTGTTATGTGAAAGTTACTTTGCACGTTAACAATCCCTGAAGAATGTCAAAGGATTCATCATCCAAGGAAGGCTCAAGATCCTTTACCCTTCACACCAAGGTCAGAATCCACAGTGAATGAATTCCTTGGGGGAATCTGAGTGCTTTTTCTTGCACTGGCTCTTCCATACACGCATAGTGTCTGAAACTGGAAGTAGCAAATGAGATTTGGAGTGACTTGGGTGTGCAGGTCACTGTGGGAGAGGAGGTGGAGCTTTGGAGCTGAAGATTCTGAAGTGCCGGCCTTTGATCCAAACATATCCAATAACTCACAGGTTGACGTGGGTGCAAAAGACAAAATGAGATCCATACATTACTCTCAGAAGTATTTTGTTTACTCAAGAGGCAGGTTTATATTTTAAAGAACTACTATCTTTTTTGTGTACTGGAAAGAAATTCCAGTCCACTGAAGCAATCCAGCTGCATCAGTTTCTTAAACTTTGAAATGTATGTGTGTTACTCCAAAACAAAAGTTAGGTACTATTTAATTCTGCATATTACTCAGACTCAAAGGGAAACAGAAGTTGTTGTTGTGTCTTTTGGCTTTTCCCGGTTAGGGGTCGCCACAGCAAAACTCTGGTCCGCTAATGATTGGTAGTTGATTTTTATGTGCAGAGTTACCAGCCCTGACGCACAACCTTCAACGAAGGTACGCCCATTCATGCATGTCTCCACGCAGAAGACGCTCTAGCTGAGAATCGAACCGGACAGCGTCTTACTGTGAGGCGACAACGCTACCGCAGCACCACCACCGCGGGTAAAGGGAAACAGAAGTATCAGTTTATTTGGACAGCTGATTACCAAAATTTTTAGTCAACTCAACCATCAGAACAGCAGAAAAATACAACAAACATAAAAGAACCAATAACTTACCGAGCTGCTCGTGCTGCCTTTTTACTCTCAACACTTATTGGCACATTAAACCTCTCTGCTCTTTTCTGTAACCTCTGGTTTAGAGAGAAAAAAAAATAAAACGTGACATCTGGCCTCCACATTCTTCTCTCAAAACATATACATGCATAAAAGATTCATGTGTATGTATCACACACCAGTTGAGTCTCCTCAAAAAAAAAATAAATAAAAATACAAAACAAAAACTAGATCCCCTGTACACCTTATAAGGTAGGTATAACAGCACCATGATATTTGCCTGTGCTTTCATTCCACTGTTATTAGTAAAAAAAATATGAGCACTCATAAAATCAACTAAGGCCAATTTTGAGAGAAAAAACTGCCATGGATTCAAAGGACAATCATAAGGCCTTTTTCAGCTATGTTAGGAACCAGGGTGGAAACTCCCAGATATGCTCAGAATTAGTCCAAAATGATACAAAAATCACTGAACCCACAGACATTGCCAACATACTGGCAGACACGTTCAGTGCAAACTTCACCCCCCTCTCCCCCCCTAAAGGAGAGATAACTATCCCAGCGGAGTGTAGCCTCCCAGACATCTCAAATGCACAGGTGAAAGCTGCTCTCTCTAAAGCTAAAAACATAGCATCAATGGGACCGGATGGTGTCCCCGGCTGTGTGCTACACGAGCTAAATGAGGAATTAAACCCGCACATAAGGCAGCTGTTTAATCTCAGCCTTACCACAGGATACGTGCACAAGGAGTGGCATACGGCAACTGTGGTCCCACTCCACAAAGGCGGTGCCTCTAAGGACCCTGGTAATTACCGCCCCATAAGCTTAACAAGTCTAGTCTGCAAAGCTATGGAGAGGATCATAATGGAGCTCATAAACAAAGATATAGGGGACTTGCAGACATTGGACCCGACCCAGTTTGGCTTCGTCAAGGGCAGATCATGCCTTTTGAACTTGGTCGACTTCTTCGAAACAGTCACCAAGGCCATTGATGAGGGGAAAGGCAGTCCATACAGCCTACCTTGACCTTGCAAGGCTTTGACACAATACCCCACTCGGGTATTGTAGAAAAACTTACCAGCTTAAATGTAAACCCATATATCACAAGATGGGTTGCAAACTGGCTTAAGGACAGAACCCACAGGGTTAGAGTTGCTGGCTATGTCAGACTCCAAGCCGGTCACAAGTGGTGTCCCACAGGGCTCGGTCCTTGGCCCCTATTGTTCGGCATCTACTTCTCAGAAGTACAGGCCAACATGGGAGGACTTTGGCTGACAAAGTTTGCAGACGACTGCAAACTGGGCGCCATAGTGGAAAGTGCATCGGACATGGATATCCTTCAGAAGGGACTCACGGAAACAGATAGCTGGTGCCAGAGCCATGGCCTGAAGTTAAACGCCAAAAAATGTATAGTCATACCCTTCGGGAAAAACAAGGTAACCCCAAGCTACCATATAGGTGGCAATCCACTAAGCACAGAAGAGGTTATCAGGGACCTGGGTACCCAGGTTGTCAGTGGCCTTTCTTTTGACACTCACGTTGCTAAAGTGGTTAGAAAGACCTTCTACATTGCCCACCTGATCATGAAGGGATTCACATCCAGATCTAGTGAGGTCATTGTTCCCCTGTACTCTTCACTTATCAGACCAATGATCGAGTACAACGCCCCATTCGGGATGTATCTCACCAGACATCTGCAGCAATTGGAGAGACCCCAAAAGTTCCTCACCAAAAGGATAAGGGGACTCCAAAATCTGTCATATGCTGCCAGATTGAAGAAACTCCAGCTCTATTCAGTCGCATACCGCCTGCTCAGAGGTGACATGTGCCTGACATACAAGGCCATGTCCAACCCGGAATTAATGGACATGCTCCACCTCAAAAAATCCAAATCCACCAAAACCACTAGAGCAAGTGACTTAAACCTTAGCACGGATATAAATAGGACGTGCTGGAGGGATAGATTCATCACTCAGAGACTCCCTATGCTGTGGAATAAAATCCCCGTCCATGTGAGGCAGAGCACCTCGCTGGCTCTGTTCAAGAGAAATCTTGACCTGTGGATGGGAGATCGTAGGTTTACCCCGGGAATCATCTCTGTGTCACTGCTGGACAGAGGCACAACAAACTAATGGGCACAGTATTTTTTCATATAAGGGGTGGCGTAAGCCACAAAACTTTGGGCTAGGCTTATAAATGCCTTAGGGCAGATAGCCTAGTATAAACCTATGAACCTATGAACCTAAGACCAAGTCATCATGCCTTTCAATCACATTTAAATAAAGGACTGAGCTCCCTTCAAAAGGTATATCAAACAGTTTGACTGCTGAAACATTTCCACTGCTTACAGTATAAACATCTGCAGTATTTATAAAGGGATGACGGTCTTTAAACTTGTTCTGCTGTGACAAAAAAGGCGCGTCTCAAATCACACCCCCCCAAAAAAAAAATTTCAGCTACTGCATGGATATAATACATTTTACCCAGAACTTACAGCAAAATAAGTAATAAAAATGGCTGGTACATTCAAACTACAATGGCATACAGGGATAAAGCACGGACTATGAAGATCACTGAAGTTTTATTAGCAGCTTGGGTGACTGCTGGACCTGGAAGGTGGGGGATGGAGGAGTTACATACCTAAGCAAACTTGCCCGTCTTTGGGAGGGGGGGAGCATATACCGGAGGTGGACAACCCCACTGTACAATTTCTGGTAGACCTTGCGATCACATGAAAGTGCTGACTTCTGGGTTCAAGACTAGCCCTATAAGTCATATCTCTTGCAGAACTTGGTGGTACTTCCATCACAGATGCCATCTGCAAGCTTGCACTGAAATATTAAAGCCAAATAAGGTAAAAAAAAAAACCCTGAAGGGTGCCTAAATGATGGCCCTCTTGGTTAGCTATAGCTCCCAGTGAATGGGGAATAAATGAGTTGGGCAACAAACAGGATAATGGTTGTCAGGAAGCAGGACAGAAAAATGTGATGCCTTTCTTATAATACATCTGACGTGAACTGAAATTAATTACAAAAATCACAGCAGCATTGCAAAGACATGCATTTGGAACATTTCTCCTTGGGCCTCTGCTGAACATGGGCTCTGTCCTAGTCAGAATTTCCTGGTAAACAAACGTCAAATAAACGGAATAACTAGTAGAGAAACTGTTTTAATTTAAATCTGGATTTTAAAGAGGCAAATTCATTCAGTTCACTACCTATGTGGAGAAACCTATTAAAAAAAATCGCTTTCCAAACAAATATGGATAACTTTTGCCAGTAGACTCCCTTTTGCATTGTCATATTTAACC
The DNA here is from genome assembly GCF_019279795.1 of Protopterus annectens. Lineage (NCBI taxonomy): Eukaryota > Metazoa > Chordata > Ceratodontiformes > Protopteridae > Protopterus > Protopterus annectens. The sequence goes on along the minus strand of NC_056743.1, from coordinate 921,477,112 downwards.
ACAGCAGTTATACCATTCTCTTTAAATTAAATTTAATGAGCACTGCTGGCTAAAATAAATTCATATCTTTTTTCAATTCTACTGTCCTACTTGTGAAAATGTTTAAAATAATAAGCCCTGTACGGCATACCTCTCAACTCTCCTGATTTTTGCTTAATGTCCAGATTTTTGCCTCATATTTTCAGTCAGTTTCTCATAAAACTTGTTTTTCTGGCCAATCTTTAGAAAATTGGTGAGGATTATTACAGTCAGAAAATATTGACAGGCATTTGAGTATCATTTATTCTCATGCAAAACCTGTTATTCTATCAACTTTCTGCAACTAAGAGCAATATTTAAAAACTGTCTATTTTTGGGCCTTTGTCCCCCATTATTTATGGCTTTGTTCAGATTTCTTCCTCTAAGAGGTTGAGAGGTACGCTGTTATGGACTTGTGCCAGCCACAAAGTACAGTTGTGTACACTTACCATAAATGTAGATGTTAGAGTGTATTCACAGTTGCAGTCATCACATTTGGGTTATCCCTGCCAGGGTAGCTCTCAGCCAACACGAATACCAGAGACTTAGTATTTCTGTGTCAGTTGATGTCGCTATTTCTGTGTCAGTTGCTGTTGCTTGAGGACTGACGTCAGGTCGTCAGGAGTATAAAGTAAGGCAGCCGATGCCATTACATGAGTTTTTCTTGCCCTAACCTGTCAGGAGCCCGGGTTCTGGTGGAAGAACTTCACCAGTGGAAAATAAATACCAATATGACCCTTGTAAAGAAACAACAGGGAAGAATCACAATAAAAGGAGAAAGAGAATAAAGGGGGTTGGAGGGAGGGGAAACCAGGACTGCAACAGTGAATACACTCGAACATCTACATTTATGGTAAGTGTACACAACTGTACTATGTTCTGCATGTTTCACTGTTGCGGTCATCACATTTGGGTAGATTCTCAAAGCTGAGGAAATGGGTGGAGGCAGTCAAGGAAACTAGGGGCTGGCTAGGATGCCCTGCAAGACTGCAGAGGCAAACCCTGCCCTGGATTTGGAGAAGAGAGGCAGGTAGTAATGCTTGGTAAAAGTGTGAACGAATGTCCAGGTGGCAGCCACCAGGATGTCCCTGGTGGGGGCCCCTCGGAGGAAAGCTGCAGAGGTGGAGGCTGCTCTTGTGGAGTGTGCCCTGACCCCCTTGGGGGGAGGCTTTCCATGTTTGTAGCAGAAATGGATGCAGTGTGCTATCCATTTGGAAATGGTTTGTTTGGAGATGGCTTTGCCTTCTGCCCTTGTAGCAAAGCTAACCAGCAATTGATCAGACTTTCTGAAGGATTTAGTCCTGTCCAGACAGAATCTGAGCTGTTTGTGCACATCTAGAGAGTGAAGAATCCTTTCCCCCTTGTTCTGGGGATTAGGAAAGAAGGTGGGCAAATGAATGGATTGGTTGAAAGCCACACTGGACACCACCTTGGGCATGAAGGATGGGTTAGTTCTGAGGGATACCCTGTCTACATGAAAGATGAAGAGTTCCACAGCCATGAGTGCTTGCAGCTCAGCGACTCATCTGGCTGAAGTGATGGCCAAAAGGAATGCTGTCTTCTAGGAGAGAAATTTTAGCTCTGCAGAAAAAGCTGGTTCAAAAGGGGCAGGGTGAGCTTTTCCAAGACAAAGTTAAGATCCCAAGCTGGTGTTGGTGCCCTTCTGGGGGGGGGCTCAAGTTGCTAGCCCCTCTTAGGAACTGTTTGATCAAAGGGTGTGAGAAAAGGGGCTATTCAGTGGGAAAATGAGCAGAAATAGCAGAGGCATGAATTTTTATAGAGGAGAGAGAGGCCACTGTGTAGTAGGTCAGCTAAGTAATCCAGGATGTGAGGGGATGGAGGGCTGTGCCCTATTGGCTCCCTTAGCCTGGATCCAGGTGCAGAACGTTTTCCATTTATCTGCATAATACTTTTTGGTGCTAGGACATCTGGCCTCACGGATAACATCCAAACCCGTTTACTGAGGATGGCAGATTGGTTCGGGGTTAGAGAATGAGCTAAGCTGCCAAAGAGAGTCTGCAATTGGGGATGCATGAATTCCCCTTCCCTCTGGGTCAGGAGGTTTGGAATCTGAGGAAGATGCCAAGGAGGCAGCAGGGACAGGCTGCACAGCAAGGGGTACCAATGTTGCTGGGGCCATTCTGGAGCTAGGAGAATGGTCCTTGGTTTTTTCCTTTCTTATTTTGAGCAGTATCAAGAAGAAGAAGATGATCCTGGGGATGAGAGGTAGGGGAGGAAAGGCATAGACCGACAGACTGACACAGGGGAAGGACAGGGCATCCACTTTCCAAGCCATGCAGTGATGCTCCCTGGTGCAGAGTTTGCGGAGCTGATGGTTGGTGTGGGAGGTAAAGAGGTCGACCTTCGTGGTTCCCCATTTCTGAGTTATTAGGGTGAAGGTACTTCTGTTGAGTTGCCACTCGTGTGGATCCAGAAGATTTCTGCTTAATTGGTCTACCAGAGAGTTGAGAGAGCCTGGTAGGTATTGTGCTAACAGGTGTAGTTGCACAGAAGAGTTTGCGAGTCAAAGGGTCATGGTCAGCCTGCATAGAGGGTAGGAATGAGTCCCTCCCTGCTTGTTGATGTACCACATCACAGTGGTGCTGTCTGTTTTGATTAGGAGAACCCCAGGAGAGAGAAAGGGTTTAAACGCTATCAAGGCATGCTGCACAGCCATCATCTCTTTTTGACTGATGTGCAGAGGGATTTGCTGTGGGCCCCATTGGCCCTGTATGCACCTGCCATCCAGGTGTGCACCCCAAGCATAGTCCGATGAGTCTGTGGTGAGGGTCTGGGCGGCAGGGAGTGGGGAGAAGGGCAGTCCCTTGTGGGAGCATGCTGTTGCCCACCAAATAAAATCTTTTCTATAGCAAGGAATTATATGTAGAAGTGTTTCCAGGTCTTGAGAGTGTTGACACCAAAGGCTCCTTAGGTACCAGTGAAGTTTCCTCATATGGAATAAGTAGTATGCAAGATGCCATGAACCCCAGAGCTTGCAGGATCTCCCTTGCAGATAGCTGGGGCCTGATGGCTAGTTGAGATAAATTGGCTGTCAGAAAAATTTATTTCTCTGGTATAAGGTATGCCATCTGGGATGCTGTGTCCAAACTTGCTCCCAGGAAGATTATCTTTTGGGTGGACACCTGTTTGGATTTCTTTTCGGTGATTGTGTACCCCAGGGAGGTTAGTAGGGTCTTTACAACAGCCAGGTGCTTGAGCAGTTTTTCCTGGCTGTCTGCCTGAATAAGGCAATCATCTAAGTATGGGTAAATTTGAATATTTGTCTGCAAAAGGCAATGGCCGGAGTCAGACATTTTGTGAAAACTCTGAGAGCAGTAGATAAGCCAAAGGGAAGCACAGAGAACTGAAAGTGTTGAGATCCTGCCCTGAAGCGGAGATATTTCCTGCAGGATTCCCCGATAGGAATGTGGAGGTAGTCCTCTTTTAGATCTAAGGTGGCTAGCCAAGCATCTTTGGAGAGCATGGGTAGCAGCTGTTGGAGGGTGACTATTTTGAATTTTGGGATCGCCAGGAAGGTGTTCAAAATGGATAGATAGAGGATGGGGCGCCAGGTGCCCTCTTTTCTGGGTACCAGGAAAAAGTCTGGAGTAGACGCCTTGGCATATCTGTTCTGCAGGAACGTGCTCTACTGTCCTAATAGAGAGCAGGGAAAGGATTTGCTTTTGAGTCTCTGCCCACTGATTTGGTGGTAGATCTTGGAACCCTTTTGGGGTTGGAAGGGTGTGGAAGGAAAATTTGTATCCCTGAGACACAATGTTCAGAAACCATTGGTCCTTGGTAATGGTGGCCCAGGTGCTTGAGTGAAAGGAGAGTTTTCCTCCTAGGGGCAAGTGAGGATGGGCAGAGGGGAGGGCTGGAGAAGGTGCGTCACTGCAAGTTCTTACCATAACGGGTGGCTTAGAACTCCCTGGTTTTGAGGTAGAGGTATTCCACTGTTTAGATCTCTGCATTCCCTAGGGCTGCTGTCTGGGGTGTCTGTTTCCACAGGGCCTAGGCTGGGCCAGTTTACTTGGAGCAGGAAAGGACCAGTGCTTGGAGGGACAATGCCTGCTGAAACTAAGAGGCTGGACCTGTAAGAAATCCTTAACTATTTGCAAAGATTTTGCTTTTTCTTCCACCTTTAAGACCTCTTCTGCCTCAGTGCCAAATAAGTTATTTGTGCAAGGGGGCATTCAACAATTTAGATTTCATATGGTCTGGCAGGGGTTGTTCCTTAAGCCATGCATGTCTTCTAATGAGAGATCAGTGACTGCTGCCCTGGCAAGAAGCTTCTAGGGCGTCAAAACCACAGTGCAAAGTGTGTTTAGTTACTTGACTTGCAGAATGCATTAAGTCTTGTAAATCTTTAGATTCTGCCCAAGCAGGAAAGGAAGACATTCTTTGTTTAAGGAGTTCCAAGGTATGTTGCTGAAATTTCAGCATATGGAACTGACAATTTAGTGCCCTGATAGCAAGAGTAGCTGAGGTGTATACTTTTTTTTTACCCCATCTGTCCAAAGTTTGGGAATCCCTGTCTGAGAGGGTGGGATTCTTAGCAGAGGTTGCTTTAATCCCTTTTGGCCCCTGAGACATTAACTCAGGGTCAGCTGTAGGACTTTTAAAAAGATATTTGTGGGAGTCAGGGACCCAATAGTACCCGTCTGGTTTTCTGGGAGCAGAAGGTAGGGCGTCAGGAGTCGAGCTAGATTAGAGGAAAACATCCTCCACAACATCCAGGACTGGGGGGATGGCCAAGGGTCTGTGTTGCAGAAGATCTAGGAATCTTTTTAGACTGAGGGTAGTCCAGACTCTCCGATTGGAAATGCTCCCTTAAAGTATGCAGGGTTTCCCCAAAACAAAAATGCTCTGGGGGGGGAGGCTGAAGGAATGAAGTTTTCTGCATCAGAATCCTCATAAGTGGACAGCGGTTGCATGTCTTCATAGTCATATGCATCAGATTCATCTGACAGAGAACTACAGGGGACAGATCTCTTTTCTTTTTGGAGGGGGTAGCTTGGCTTCCCCTGATCAGCATGATAAGGTCTTCCGCCATTTTAAGCATTTGAGACTGAGGCAAGGTAACAGGCGTCAGAGTGGGTCATCGGTTACCTGGTGCGGTTTGAACCCTGGGCCTAAGAAACTCGGTAGTTTCTGAAAGAATAGTAGTCGCAAAAGACATCGGTTTGTGTTGAGATTTGGTAGTGAGAAGGACTTTCTTGGAAGCCGGTGCCTGTTCAGCGGCTCTGGACCCATCCAAGGTAGAGACGACCGCAGAATCCTTAGTCTAAGAAGAGTTTTGCGGTATATCAGACTCTGAACGGGTCTCAGTAGCGGCCTGAGAAATCAACTGAAGTGGGCATCAAGGGCTGCAAAAGCGCCTCACTGAGCCCTGGAGGACTGACTACTAGCTTAACAGAAGCATCGTCAGTAGGTTTGGACCTGTATAGCTTTACGTTTTTTTCGGAAGATCTGCTGTTGGATGGCTTACCGAAGCCATATCGGAATTAGAGGACTGTAAATGAAAATATCTGGCGACAATAAGGGCCAGACGATGAATAGTTCTGGCGTTGAACACAGCACAGAAGTGACAATGGGGGACTTTGTGGTCTGGGCCTAAACAAGTGACGCAGTAAGAGTGGAAGTCTCTGTGTGGTATTTGCTTTCTACAGGTGAGACAATTAACTTTTTCTGACATTGGTTAGTGTAAGAAAAAAGTATCCCCAACAGGGTACTTAGTTTTAGAAGACTTCAACTTCAATTCAGAAGACGAAAACTCGGGTAGCGGCCGATCAGCACTCATGCGAACTGCTTCTGCTTCGGGCTCCATGGCAAGAAAGACTGATGCAATGGCATCAGCTGCTGTACTTTATACTCCTGACGTAAGTCCTCAAGCGACAGCAACAGACGCAGAAATACTAAGTCTCTGGTATTCGGGCCGGCCGAGGGCTACCCTGGCAAGGATAACCCAAATGTGATGACTACAACAATGAAACACGAAGAAAGTACAGTTGTGTACACTTACCATAAATGTAGATGTTAGAGTGCATTCCCCTGTTGCAGTCATTACATTTGGGTAATCTGCTGGCAGGTTGCCCTCAGTCGGCCTGATTAACAAAGTCTTGGGTCCTGCGTCGGTTGCTGTCCCTTCTTCCATGACATCAGGTCGTCAGGGGTATAAAACATGCAGCCGACGCCATTACATCAGTTTTTCTTACCCCAGATGTCAGGTGCCCTCCAAATGCGGAGCAATATATATAAAATGGAGAACATAAACATCTGTGCAGTGACAGAGACCTGGTTCAAAACTCCAGAGAGTACCCCTGCTTTACCAGGCTATAATTCATACCACACCTTTCGGCCACCTAACCCAGAATGAAGCACTAAAGGTGGAGGCGTGTCCATATTCATTAAGAATATCCACACCTCCAGGCTATCCACACCTCCAGGCTAGGTGAACAGCATAATTCATCAGAGATTATCCAAGTGAAACTAACTCTGGGCAAGACCACAATCCAAATTGTAGCTTGCTACAGACCCCCCCACCACACCCCAGGATTCTCACTCCTCATTTTTTGATACACTGGAAAGTATTAGGGTACAACCTAACACCCTAATAATGGGCGATTTCAACTACCCCACCATTAACTGGGAAAACTACTCATGTACCAACTCTTTTGCTCAACGTTTTCTGGAATTCATAAATTCCAACGCTTTGGATCATCTTATTCACACCCCCACCAGGGGCAGTAATATCCTAGACCTGGTCATTACCAACATGAGTAACCAGTGTTCCACACCAGAGGTCAATTCCTCGTTAGTCAGATCTGACCACAAACAAAATCACCCTAGACATCCACATCCCGCCCCCACCCCCAATTAGGGATACCACCATAAAAAACTTCTCCAAATCCAACTTCACATTTCTTAAGACAGAAGTAGCAAACTTCATGACACCCATGCAGACGGACAATACAGTTACGACTGCTGAATCCTACACAAATGCACTTCATAAGCACTTACACGAGTGCATGGATTATGCTATCCCTAATAGAACCAAGATGCTATCCTCCAAAAAAAGGAAGCCGATCTGGTGGTCCTCTGCCATAAACAAACTCTACAACAGAAGAAAGAAACTGTTGCAAAAAAAGAGTTAAAATCCCATGACTGGAGGAACGCCCTGGTCAACCTCAGTAAGAAGCTGAGATCTCTCATAAAATCCTCCAAAGCTAGTTACGAAAACAAAATTGCCACCGACTCTAAAGACAACCACAAAGCATTCTATAGCTATGTCAAGAATCTCAATGGCAACACTCAGATCTGCTCTGAGTTACAGCACAATGGCACTAAATATACAGAACCAACTGATATTGCCAACATCCTGGCAGATAGGTTCAGTGCTAACGTTACCCCCCTCTCACCCCCTAGAGGGCCCATCTCTATACCGGAAGAATGCAAACTTCCTGTAATCACGGCTGCACAGGTAAAAAAACACTCTCCAAAGCCAAGAACACAGCATCCATGGGACCTGACAGTATCTCAGGCTGTGTTCTACATGTAGTACAGAATGAACTGGCACCCCACCCAAGTACCATGTTCAGTCATAGCCTCACCTCAGGCTTTGTGTCCACTGAATGGCGCACCACGATGGTTATCCCACTCCATAAAGGGGAAGCCACGACGGACCCTGGGAACTACCGCCCTATTAGCCTGACGAGCCTGGTCTGCAAGGCCATGGAACGTATCATCATGGAACTCATAAACAAAGACATTGGTAATCTCCAAACTCTAGACCCTACCCAGTTCGGATTTGTAAAAGGCAGATCATGTCTCCTAACCCTGACTGACTTCTTTGAAGCAGTCACCAAAGCCATAGATGAGGGTAAGGTGGTTCACACAGCTTATCTAGATCTCGCCAAGGCTTTCGACACCATCCTCCACACTGGAATTATAAATGAGCTCACTAAACTAGGTATAAATCCCTATGTCACAAGATGGGTTGCCAAATGGCTCACGGACAGAACCCACACTATGACAGTAGCAGATTCCAAATCCGACTTCAGACCAGTGACAAGTGGAGTACCACAGGGTTCAGTCCTGGGTACTCTCCTATTTGGTAACTACTTCTCTGAAGTACAGGCTAACACAGAAGGTCTTTGGCTAACAAAGTTTGCAGATGACTGCAAACTAAGAGCCATAATTGAAACTCCTAACGATGTGGACTTACTACAAAAGGGCCCCACTGAGACAGATGACTGGTGTCAAAGCCACGGCCTGAAGCTCAATGCCAAAAAGTGTATTGTCATCCCCTTTGGTAAAAACTCTGTACCCATGAACTACCACATAGCTGGTAGTCTACTTAAGGCCGAAAAAGTACAGTTGTACCATAAATGTAGATGTTCGAGTGTCTTCACTGTTGCAGTCATAACTGTAGGGTGTTCCTGCCGGCAGGCAGCCAGAGGTCGGCCAGAATCCCAAAGTCTGGGTCCGGCGTCGGCTGTACCAGCAAGTACCCTGACGTCAGAACGCAGAGGTACATAGCTGACAGCCGACACCATCTTCTCCAGCCTTTCTTGCCCCAGATGTCAGAAGCTCCCCAAAATATCCAAAAGGTGTCCCAAAGGAAACACAAATACACCACAAGGAAGAGGAGAAAGAACAAACAGAAAACAAGAGGGGAAAGGTGGAAGGGAAACCCCGGCTGCAACAGTGAAGACACTAACATCTACATTTATAGTAGGTGTACACAACTGTACTATGTTCTTCGTGTTTCACTATTGCAGTCATAACTGTAGGGTGGAATCCCAAAGCTGTGAAGGAGGGTGGAGGTTATGCAGAAGAAGGGGCAGCCAGAAGACCCTGCAAGACAGCAGAGGCAAAACCTGCCCTAGACTTAGAATACAAAGGGACATTACAGTGCTTAGAGAAGGTATGCACTGAACTCAAGTGGCAGCTTCCAAAATATCTTTGGTAGGAACTCCTCTGAGAAAAGCTGCTGAAGTGGCAGCTGCCCTAGTAGAATGACTCCTAACAGTGCCTGGAATCGGTTTCCCAAAATGAGAGTAACAAAACCTTATTCCATGAGCAATCCATTTGGAAATAGTTTGTTTAGAAATAGCCTTGCCTAGAGAACTGGAGGCATAAGAGATAAGCAACTGTTCAGATTTCCTGAAATCTTTAGTTCTGTCCAGGTAAAATCGTAGTTGTCTGTGTACGTCCAATGAATGTAAAATCCTTTCCCCTTTGTTTTGAGGATTTGGAAAGAAAGTAGGAAGGTGAATAGTCTGATTTAAAGTCACTTTAGAAATCACCTTAGGCATAAATGTAGGATTGGTCCTCAAGGCCACCCTGTCTTGATGGAAAATAAGGTAAGGTTCCACAGCCATGAGAGCTTGCAACTCTGACACCCTTCTTGCAGAAGTCAATGCTAATAAAATAGCTGTTTTCCAGGATAAGAACTTGATATCCGTAGCAGCAGCAGGCTCAAAGGGAGGCAAAGTAAGCTTCTCCAAAACATAATTAAGATCCCAAGCAGGAACAGGAGGAGTTCTAGGAGGTCTTATTCTTAGCCCCTCTCAAGAATTGTCTCACCAGTTGATGAGAAAAAATGGGGGGATCAGTGTTGAAATGAGCCGAAATAGCAGAAGCATGAATTTTGATGGAAGGGAATGAGAGGCCTTTGAGCAAGAGTTCAGAGAGATAGAGTAAAATGGAGGAAATATCAGGTAGAAGAGGATCAGAACCTCGATCCCGCATCCAAATACAAAATCTTTTCCATTTAGAAGCATAAGATTTTCTAGTGCTAGGACGCCTAGCTTCCAAGAGAACATCCAAAACTTGTTTGGGAAGAGCAGAAGGAATCAAAGGCCTTTGTAGAGCCAGGCTGCCAGGCAAAGAGTCTTGATTTGAGAGTGTAGCATCTGACCCTGATGTTGGGGCAGAAGGGAAGGAGACAGAGGCAGAATCCAAGGAGGTTCCAAGAACAGGTGTCGTAGGGTTGGATACCAGAACTGCCGAGGCCAATTTGGAGCTATCAGAATGATAATCTTGGGTCTGTCCCGTTTTATTTTCAGTAGCACCTGAGGTAGAAGAGGAAGAGGAGGGAAGGCATATCCCGAAAGATTCCTCCAGCTGAAAGACAGGGCATCCACTTTCCATGCTGTTTTGTGGAAGGACCTGGTGCAAAATAGAGGCAACTGATGGTTGAGATGGGATGCAAACAGATCTATCTGAGGACAACCCCAAACTGAAGTAATCCTGCTGAATAAGTTGGGGTCCAGCATCCATTCGTGGGGATCCAAAAGATTTCTGCTTAGGCTGTCTGCTAAGAGATTTTGCTTCCCTGGGATGAATTGAGCTTGAAGATGCAGGTTCAGATTTAGAGCTGTGTCCCATAGACTCATGGCTAGTCTGCAAAGGGGGTAAGAGTGGGAGCCCCCCTGCTTATGTACCACATGACTGTGGTATTGTCTGTACGAATCAGAAGATGTCCTGGTTGCAAAAATTTCTGGAAGGCTAGAAGAGCATGTTGGACTGCCAACATTTCCTTCAGGTTGATGTGCCAGTGAAGATGTTTCTTTGGCCAATAGCCCTGCTGGCAGTTGTCTAGAAAATGAGCTCCCCAAGCGTAATCCGAAGCGTCTGTGGTCATGATCTGAGAAGGCTGAGGCAGACGAAAGGGGTTTCCTTCGTTTAAAGCACAGGCCCTGGACCACCAAAGGAACTCCTTTTGGAGGCAGGGAATCAGAGGTATCATTGTTTCTAGGCTGTGGTAATGCTGAGACCATACACTCTTTAGGTACAACTGAAGTTTTCTCATATGAAGCCTTCCATTTGGAATCAACAGGATGCAAGAAGCCATGTAGCCCAAAGCCTGCAGGAATTTCCATGCAGTGAGCTGAGTCAAAGTAGCCAAGGTTTTGAAAATTGCTGCCAGATGTACTTGCTTTTCTGGAGTCAGGAAGGGCTTTTGCAGGCTTGTATTTAGAAGAGCTCCCAAAAAGATCATTTGTTGAGAGGGGATCAAATGTGACTTTTTTGTGTTCACTGAAAATCCCAGTAGCAGGAGGAGGTGCTGAACAAACTGCAGATGTTGAAGTAAAAGATCCTTGCCGTCCGCCTGGATAAGGCAATCGTCCAGATAAGGGTAAATTTGAATCCCTTGGAGTCTGCAATAAGCCACTACTGGAGCCAGGCACTTGGTAAAGACTCTGGGCGCAGTAGATAAGCCAAAGGGCAGTGCAGAGAATTGAAAGCGTCTCGAGCCTGCCTTGAATCTGAGGTACTTTCTGCGTTCCTGTCTGATGGGAATGTGTAAGTAGGCCTCCTTCAAATCCAATGTTACCATCCAAGCATCCTGAGAGAGCATGGGAAGAAGTTGTTGCAGAATAAGCATCTTGAATTTTGGAATTTCCAGAAAAGTATTTAATACTGAGAGGTCCAGAATAGGTCTCCATGCATTTTGTTTTCTTGGGACCAGGAAAAGTCTTGAATAAATACCCTTGCCCATCTCTGGGAGTGGAACAGGTTCTATGGCTCTCATGGCCAATAAAGCGTCCACCTGATTTAAGGCCTCTGACCACTGATGTTTTGGCAGATCTGGCCAACCGTAAGACCTTGGCAGAGTATGAAAGTGGAATTTGTAGCCTTTTAAAATCACATCTAAAACCCATTTGTCCTGGGTTATATGCGTCCAATTTTGGTGAAAAAAAGAGATAGTTTTCCTCCGAGAGGAGCTTCCAGGCAAGAAGGACCTGTAGCCCAACAGAGGGAGTCATTGGGTCTGCTTCCTTTGTGATTGAGGTCTGTCTTCTCCCCTTCTAGGTGAAGAAGCAGTCCACTGTCTGGACCTATAAGAGGCCTGTGTCTGTGCCCGGCCTCTAGACCGTCTACATCTTCCCCTTTGAGGCCTGTCAGAAGTGGGAAAAGACCAATTTTTGGAGGGCCAATTTCTAGAAAATCCAGGAGGCTGAACTTGTAAAAAATCTTTGACAGTCTGCATAGATTTTGCTTTTTCCTCCATCTTTTTAATAACCTCCTCAGCCTTAGATCCAAATAACACATCATGTTGAACAGGGGCATCTAACAGTTTCGCCTTAACCTGCTCAGGTAAATTCTGCTCTCAAAGCCAAGCATGTCTCCTTATAACAGTACCAGAAGCTGCGGCCCTGCAAGAAGCTTCCAAGGCATCAAAAAGTACAGTTTTGTACCTACCATAAATGTAGATGTCCGAGAGGTATGCATCTGCAGTCCTAACATATGGGTTGTCCTGCCTCAGGCAGCCCTTCGGTCGGCTGGATTCCAAAGTCTGGGTCTGGCCTCGGCTGATGTCGCACTTCACCCGACGTCATAGCTGCTGTGTATTGGGTATAAAGGCATCAGCCGACGCCATTTTCCTCAGTGTTTCTTGCCCCAGATGCCAGGTGCCCTCTAGGAAGGCTAAATTTGGATAAATGCAAATGTTTCCAAACAGTAGAGAGCAAACAATATAAAAAAGTATATACATATATACAAACAAATACACCATAATAGATTCCCCCAGCTAGCTAAAAGATGGGTAAATACCCTAGGAGTACCACAGAGGGGAAGGAGGGCGGGTAATCCTGACTGCAGATGCATACCTCTCGGACATCTACATTTATGGTAGGTACAAAACTGTACTATGTCCTTCAAGGATGCATCGGCAGTCCAAACATATGGGTAGAATACCATAGCCAAACTGGGGGAGGAGGTACTAAGATAATGATTATGTAGTTAAGATCCCTTGCAAAACAGCAGTTGCAAAACCTGCTCGGGATCTGGAGTACAAAGGAAGATTATAATGCTTGGCAAATGTATGCACGGAGCTCCAAGTAGCAGCTTCTAAAATGTCTTTGGTAGCCACTCCTCGTAGGAAAGCTGTAGTAGTGGCTGTAGCCCTTGTGGAGTGGGGTCTGATGTTTTCTGGAGTTGTCTTTCCATGAAAAGAGTAGCAAAATCTAATGCAATTTCCTATCCATTTTGAGATTGTCTGTTTTGAAATTGCTTTTCCTTGCATTCCTGTTGCATATGCTACCAGAAGCTGGTCAGTTTTTCTGTTGGTCTTAGTTCTGTCCAGATAGTAGCGTAATTGCCTGTGCACATCCAAGGCATGTAGTAGTCTTTCCCCCCTGTTCTGTGGGTTGGGGAAGAATGTTGGTAAGTGAATTGCTTGGTTCAATGATACTCTGGAGACCACTTCTGGCATAAAAGTAGGATTAGTTCTCAAGGACACTATCCTGATGGAAGATAAGGAAGGGCTGTACTGCCATTAATGCCTGTAATTCAGAAACCCTTCTTGCTGAAGTGATTGCAAGCAGGAAAGCAGTTTTCCAAGATAAGAACTGTAATTCTGCTGTTGCTGCTGGTTCAAAAGGGGGAAGTGTTAACTTTTCCAGCACAAAGTTAAGGTCCCATGTAGGCAAAGGTGGCTTCCTTGGAGGCTTTACATTTTTAATTCCTCTCAGAAACTGCCTGAGTAGAGAATGAGAGAAGACTGGAGGATCCATGTTGTATTCTGCTGAAATTGCTGATGCATGAATCTTAATGGAGGAGTAAGACAGGCCATTGTGGAAAAGTTCTGCTAAGTATTCCAGGATGTTGGCTATGTTTGCTAATGATACATTTTCTCCTTTTGCTGTACTCCAAATGAGGTATCTTTTCCATTTGGCTGAATGAGTCTTCCTTGTGGAGGGTCTGCGAGCCTCCAGGATAATGTCTTTAACCCTCTGAGATAAATCTGGGTTATTTTGTTTTATGTAATATTCCAAGCAGCTAGCTGTAGTGTTTTCAAGTTTGGATGTAGGATCTTGTAGTTGTTCTGTGTTAGAAGTAAAGGACATAGAGGTAGAGGCCATGCGTGTGTCCGAGACATACTCCTCAGTAGCGGGTACCAATGCTGCCTCGGCCAATCTGGAACTATCAGGATTATCCTTGGGTGATCTTCTTTGATCTTCAGTAGGACTTTGTGCATCAAAGGAAGAGGTGGGAATGCATATGCTGTCAGGTTTTCCCAACTGAAGGATAGGGAGTCCACCTTCCAAGCAAGTGGGTGGTATGTCCTTGTGCAGAATTTTCTCAATTGGAGGTTGTGTGGGGATGCGAACAGGTCTATTTCTGGTAGTCCCCATTTCTTTGTAATGGTTTTGAAGATGTCTGGATGCAGCATCCATTCGTGGGCATCCGTGGTAGTTCTGCTTAAGGTGTCTGCTAGTGAATTTTCTTTTCCTGGCACAAATTTGGCCTGGAGTTGAATGTTGAGGTTCAGGGCCACATTCCACAGGTCCATTGCCATCCGGCATAGAGGATATGAGTGTGTACCTCCCTGTTTGTTGATATACCACATGACTGTGGTGTTGTCCGTCCTTATCAGCAAGTGACCCTGCTGAAGAAAAGGTCTGAATGTCTGGATTGCATGCTTCACTGCCAGCATCTCCTTTTGATTTATGTGTAGATTCAGCTGGTCTTGTGTCCATAGGCCTTGTATACATTTGTCCACCATGTGTGCCCCCCAGCCTAGGTCTGAGGCGTCCGTGGTGATGGTCTGGCTTGGATGAGGTTTGTGGAAAGGCAGTCCTCTGTTTAACTGACAGGCCTGAGCCCACCACAGGATTTCTTGCTTCAGGCATGGAACTATTGGAATCTGGGCTTCTAGACTGTGCTTGTGTTGAGACCATACATTCCTTAGGTACCACTGCAACTTTCTCATATGCAGCCTGGCATGCGGAATCAATATTATGCAGGATGCCATGTAACCCAGGGCTTGCAGGACTTTCCTTGCTGTAAGCTGGGTCTGTGTTGTTAATGCCATAAAATAGAGTGGTAGATGCTTTTGTTTTTCTTCTGTGAGAAATACCATCTGATTTGATGTGTCTAGTTCTGCACCCAAGAATGTCATCCTTTGGGATGGTACCAGCCTTGACTTTTTCATGTTGACTGTGTATCCCAGGGCTTGCAGCAGTTGTATAACCTTTTCCAAATGTTTTGTTAATTTGGTCTTGTTGTCCGCTTGTATTAGGCAGTCGTCCAGGTATGGGTAAATCTGAATTCCCTGAAGCCTGCAATGAGCAATTACTGATGCCAGGCATTTCGTGAATACTCTGGGCGCAGTAGATAAGCCAAAGGGCAATGCTGAGAATTGATAATGCTCTGATCCTGCAAGAAACCTGAGGTATCTTCTGCAATCTGGTCGTACAGGGACGTGCAGGTATGCCTCCTTGAGATCTAGAGTCACCAGCCAAGACTCCTTGCCCAGCATGGGAAGAAGTTGCTGTAGGGTCAGCATTTTGCATTTTGGAACAATGAGATATGTGTTCAGAGCTGACAGGTTGAGAATAGGCCTCCATTGATTTTCTTTCCTTGGTACCAGGAAAAGTCTGGAGTAGAATCTTTGTCCTTGTTCCATAGGCGGTACCTTTTCTATAGCTCTCATCCTTAGTAGGTGGTTGATTTGTCTTAGTGCGTTTGTTTTTTGGTTTGGTGGTAGGTTTGGCATTCCTCTCTTTTTTGGTAGAGTGTGGAAGTGAAACCTGTAGCCTTTGTCTATTGTCTGTAAAATCCATTTGTCTCCTGTAATGTAATGCCAGTTTACGGAAAATAAGGCTAGCTTTCCGCCCAAGGGTGCTTCCAGTTGTTCCCTGGTAGGCGGTATCAGAGCCAAGTCATTGTGTCTGTCCTGTGGAAGTGGTTGTAGCTGAATCTGTGGCAGTACTTCTCTGGTTGTTAGGCTGCCACTGACGTCCCCTGTAGGCACCTCTGGATTGACCTCTGCCTCTTGGGCCTATTTCTGCCTCTCTGTGCTCTGGAGGTGTCTGGAAAGGACCAATTCTTCGAAGGCCAATTTCTACTAAACCTCGGAGGTTGGACCTGTAAGAAATCCTTGACTGTTTGGACAGATTTTGCTTTTTCTTCCACCTTCTTTAGCACTTGCTGTGCAGGGGAGCCAAACAAACTTTGCTTCTCCATAGGAGCATCTAGGAGCTTTGACTTAACATGGTCTGGTAAGGATCGCTCTTTTAACCAGGCATGCCTTCTAATCACTGTTCCAGTTATAGCTGATCTAAAGGAAGCCTCCAGTGCATCATAGCCACATTTTAAGGAGTGATTACTGACCTGCTGAGTGTTATGTACCAAATCCTGAAGGGACTTACGGTCTATAGGTTCAGGAGAGGACAGTTTTTTATTTAGCTGGTCTAACAAAAATTCCTGATACTGAATCATGTGAAATTGACAGTTTAAGGCCCTGGCCGAAAGAGTAGCAGAAGTATAAACTTTTTTACCCCATCTCTCTAATGCTCTAGATTCTCTTTCAGAGGGGAGGGTTTTTTTGGCAGAGGCAGCTGCTACAGCTTTGGGGCCCTGTGAAATGGTTTCAGGATCTGCAACAGGAGCCTTATACAAGTGGAAGTGTGTGTCTGGGACCCTGTAATATCTGTCGGGCTTGGCAGGGGCCGGAGGGAGAGAGTCAGGGGCAGTACAGGCATCATTATATGCATCATCAACAACTGTTAGGACTGGAGGAATGGCTAAAGGCCTATGCTGTGGTAAATGTAAAAAGATCCTTAGCCTTTTCCTTGAATCTGAAAAATCCTGGCCCTGCCATTGAAAATGCTCTCTCATAGCATGTAAGGTTTCCCCAAAAGAAAATTCTTCAGGAGGAGAGGCAGAAGGAATGGAGTCTTCTGCATCGGAATCCTCATAAGGAGAATATGGGCCTTCTGGAGGGTCTGAGTTTTCTGAGTCATCCGAGGAATAGTCTGTAGAAACAGGATCCGGGGGCTCAGTCCTAGGCCTCTTCTCTGGAGGGGGTTGAGAGGCCCTGTCTGGGTGAGGTTGGGATCCCCTGATCAAAGAAATGAGATCCTCAGCCAGGCTGAGCATTTGGGAAAGTACAGTTGTGTACACCTACCATAAATGTAGATGTTCGAGTGTCTTCACTGTTGCAGTCATAACTGTAGGGTGCTCCTGCCGGCAGGCAGCCTGAGGTCGGCCAGAATCCCAAAGTCTGGGTCCGGTGTCGGCTGTATAAGCTAGTACCCTGACGTCAGTACGCTTTGGTACATAGCCCTCAGCCGACGCCATCTTCTCCAGCCTTTCTTGCCCTAGATGTCAGAAGTCCCCAACAAATCAAAAATGAATCCAACAAGGAAACACAAATACACCACAAAAAAGGAAAAGAGGGGATAGGAGGGAGGGAAACCCCGACTGCAACAGTGAAGACACTAACATCTACATTTATGGTAGGTGTACACAACTGTACTATGTTCTTCATGTTTCACTGTTGCAGTCATAACTGTAGGGTGGAATCCCAAAGCAGTGGAAAAGGGGAGGAGGCTTTAGATAGAAGAAGGGGAGGCAAGAATACCCTGCAAGACAGCAGAGGCAAAGCCTGCCCTGGACTTAGAAAACAAGGGGAGATTGTAGTGCTTGGAAAAAGTATGCACAGAACTCCAAGTGGCAGCTTCCAAGATATCCTTGGTAGGGACTCCTCTGAGGAAAGCTGTAGAAGTGGCAGCTGCTCTAGTAGAGTGACTTCTAATGGTACCTGGAAACTGTTTCCCATGATGAGTGTAACAAAATCTGATTCCATAAGCAATCCATTTGGAAATAGTTTGTTTAGAAATAGGTTTTCCAAGAGAACTGGAGGCAAAGGAGACAAACAATTGGTTAGACTTTCTGAAATCTTTAGTCTTGTCCAGGTAAAATCGTAACTGTCTGTGCACATCTAATGAATGCAAAATCCTTTCCCTTTATTTTGAGGATTTGGAAAGAAAGTAGGAAGGTGAATTGTCTGATTTAAAGCCACTTTTGAAATCACCTTAGGCATGAAAGTAGGATTGGTCCTCAAGGATACTCTGTCCTGATGGAAAATAAGGTATGGTTCCACAGCCATGAGAGCTTGCAACTCTGAGACCCTTCTGGCAGAGGTCAATGCTAACAAAAGAACAGTCTTCCAGGATAGAAACTTAATATCTGAAGATGCAGCAGGCTCAAAAGGAGGCAAAGTAAGTTTTTCTAAAACATAATTAAGATCCCAGGCAGGGACAGGAGGGGTCCTTGGAGGCCGCAAATTTTAGCCCCTCTCAAGAACTGCTTCACCAAAGGATGAGAAAAACAGGAGGATCAGAACTGAAATGCAGAGATAGCAGAAGCATGAATCTTAATGGAAGAAAAGGAAAGTCCTTTAGATAAAAGTTCAAAGGTAAAGCAAAATAGAAGAGAGATCAGGTACCTGAGGATCAGAGCCTCGGTCCTGCATCCAAATAGAAAACCTCTTCCATTTAGAGGCATAGGATTTCCTAGTGCTAGGCCGTCTAGCTTCCAGAAGAACATCCAAAACTTGTTTGGGAAGACTAGAGGAATCAAATTCCTTTGAAGAGCCAAGCTGCCAGGCAAAGGGTCTTGAGATTGGAATGTAGTAACTGACCCTGATGCTGGGACAGAAGCGAAGGGTTCAGTGGGAGAATCCAAGGAGGCCCGGAGAACAGGAGCTTTAAAGTTGGATACCAAAACTGTCGAGGCCAATTTGGAGCAATCAAGATGAGGAACTTGGGCTTGTCCTGTTTTATTTTCAGTAATACCCGAGGCAGTAGAGGAAGAGGAGGGAAGGCATATGCTGAAAGGCTTCTCCAGCTGAAGGACAGGGCATCCACTCTCCAAGCTGTTTTGTGGAAGGACCTGGTGCAAAAGTGAGGCAGCTGATGATTGAGATGGGATGCAAACAGATCTATCTGGGGACATCCCCAAACTGCAGTAATCCTGTTGAACAAGTTGGTGTCTAGCATCCATTCGTGAGGATCTGAAATGTTTCTGCTCAGGCTGTCTGCTAAGAGATTCTGTTTCCTGGAATGAATTGAGCCTGGAGATGTAGATTCAAATTTAGAGCTGTGTCCCATAAACCCATAGCTAGTCTGCAAAGGGGGTATGAATGAGAACCCCCCTGCTTGTTGATGTACCACATGACCGTGGTGTTGTCTGTGCATTAGCAGAGGGCCTGGTTGTAAAGGTTCTTGAAGGCTAGAAGGGCGTTTTGAACTGCCAAAATTTCCTTCAGATTGATGTGCCAGTGAAGATGGTCCTTTGTCCAGGTTCCCTGCTGGCAATTGTCTAGAAAGTGTGCTCCCCAAGCATAATCCGAGGCGTCCGTGGTTAGGATTTGAGTAGGTTGAGGAAGACGAAAAGGTTTTCCTTCGTTTGAAGTGCATGCCCTGGACCACCAGAGGAACTCCTTCTGAAGGCAGGGGATCAGAGGAATCAGAATATCCAGATCGTGGTAATGCTGTGACCATACACTTTTCAGATACCATTGAAGCTTTCTCATGTGAAGCCTTGCATTTGGAATCAACAGAATGCAGGAAGCCATGTAGCCCAGAGCCTGCAGGAATTTCCTTGCAGTGAGCTGAGAGAGTTGCCAAGGTGTTGAAAGTAGAAGCCAGCTGAGTTTGTTTTTCTGGAGTGAGGAAGGCCCTTTGTAAGGTTGTATTTAAGAGGGCTCCCAAGAATACCATTTGTTGAGAAGGGATCAAATGTGACTTTTATGTTCACTGAGAATCCCAGTAGGAGGAGAAGACGTTGAACAAAGTCCAGATGTTGAAGCAGAAGATCTTTGCTGTCTGCCTGAATAAGGCAGTTGTCCAAATAGGGGTAAATCTGGATCCCCTGAAGTCTGCAGTAAGCCACTACTGGTGCCAGGCACTTGGTGAAGACTCTGGGCGCAGTGGATAAACCAAAGGGCAGAACAGAGAATTGAAAGTGCCTCGAACCTGCCTTGAACCTGAGGAATTTCCTGCGTTCTTGTCTGATGGGAATATGTAAATAGGCTTCCTTTAAGTCCAATGTCACCATCCAGGCGTCCTGAGAGAGCATTGGAATTAGCTGTTGCAGAGTAAGCATCTTGAACTTTGGAATTTCCAAAAAGGTGTTCAACACAGAAAGGTCCAGAATAGGTCTCCAAGAGTTTTGTTTTCTGGGAACCAGAAACAGTCTTGAATAAAACCCTTTTCCCATTTCCGAGTGGAACAGGCTCTATGGCTCTCATGGCCAGAAGAGCATCCACTTGAGTTAAGGCCTCTGACCATTGAAGTTTTGGCAGATCTGGCCAACCATGAGTCCTTGGCAAAGTGTGAAAGTGGAATTTGTAACCTTTAAAATCACATCCAATACCCATCTGTCCTGGGTAATATGAGTCCAATTTCTGTAAAAAGAGACAGTTTTCCTCCGAGGGGCCCAGGTGAAGGGGTCCTGAAGCCCAACCGAGAGAGTCATTGAGTTTGCTTTCTTTGAGATTGGGATCTGTCTTCTCCCTTCTAGGTGAAGAAGCAGTCCATTGTCTAGATCTGTAAGAGGCCTGGCCTTGACCACGACCTCTGGAGCCTATATCTTCCCCTTTGAGGCCTGTCAGACGTGGGAAAGGACCAATTTTTAGAGGGCCAATTCCTGGAAAATCTAGGAGGCTGAACTTGCAAGAAATCTTTACAGTCTGCATAGACTTTGCCTTTCTTCCATCTTTTAATAACTTCCTCAGCCTTAGATCCAAAAGAACACCTTGTTGAACAGGGGCATCTAATAACTTAGCCTTAACCTGTTCAGGCAAACTTTGTTCACGGCCAGGCATGTCTCCTAATAACAGTACCAGAGGCAGCAGCCCTGCAAGAAGCATCCAAAGCATCAAAACCACAATGTAAGCTATGCTTGTTAACCTGTTCAGTAGCATGCAAAACATCCTGAAGTTCCTTATCCTCTGCACAAGCAGGAAGGGAAGCAAGCTTTTGCTTTAAAACAGACAAAAGAAAGAAATTGCTGATATTTAAACATATGAAACTGGCAATTTAAAGCCCTTACAGACAGGGTAGCAGAAGTATATACCTTTTTTCCCCACCTGTCTAAAGCACGAGAATCCTTCTCAGAGGGAATAGGATTTTTAGAAGTAGCAACCTTAGCAGCCTTAGAGCCCTGAGAAATAGTTTCAGGATCCATAGAAGGGTTTTAAATAAAAATAAATGAGAGTCAGGAACCCTATAAAATCTATCAGGCTTAGAAGGAGCAGGAGGCATGGAATCAGGATTCAAATTAGCCTCAGAAAAAGCATCATCTACAATGTCCAAAACAGGGGGATAGCTAAAGGAATCAAATTCCTTTGAAGAGCCAAGCTGCCAGGCAAAGGGTCTTGAGATTGGAATGTAGTAACTGACCCTGATGCTGGGACAGAAGCGAAGGGTTCAGTGGGAGAATCAAGGAGGCCCCGAGAACAGGAGCTTTAAAGTTGGATACCAAAACTGTCGAGGCCAATTTGGAGCAATCAAGATGAGGAACTTGGGCTTGTCCTGTTTTATTTTCAGTAATACCGAGGCAGTAGAGGAAGAGGAGGAAGGCATATGCTGAAAGGCTTCTCCAGCTGAAGGACAGGGCATCCACTCTCCAAGCTGTTTTGTGGAAGGACCTGGTGCAAAAGTGAGGCAGCTGATGATTGAGATGGGATGCAAACAGATCTATCTGGGGACATCCCCAAACTGCAGTAATCCTGTTGAACAAGTTGGTGTCTAGCATCCATTCGTGAGGATCTGAAATGTTTCTGCTCAGGCTGTCTGCTAAGAGATTCTGTTTCCTGGAATGAATTGAGCCTGGAGATGTAGATTCAAATTTAGAGCTGTGTCCCATAAACCCATAGCTAGTCTGCAAAGGGGTATGAATGAGAACCCCTGCTTGTTGATGTACCACATGACCGTGGTGTTGTCTGTGCGATTAGCAGAGGGCCTGGTTGTAAAGGTTCTTGAAGGCTAGAAGGCGTTTTGAACTGCCAACATTTCCTTCAGATTGATGTGCCAGTGAAGATGGTCCTTTGTCCAGGTTCCCTGCTGGCAATTGTCTAGAAAGTGTGCTCCCCAAGCATAATCCGAGTCCGTGGTTAGGATTTGAGTAGGTTGAGGAAGACGAAAAGGTTTTCCTTCGTTTGAAGTGCATGCCCTGGACCACCAGAGGAACTCCTTCTGAAGGCAGGGGATCAGAGGAATCAGAATATCCAGATCGTGGTAATGCTGTGACCATACACTTTTCAGATACCATTGAAGCTTTCTCATGTGAAGCCTTGCATTTGGAATCAACAGAATGCAGGAAGCCATGTAGCCCAGAGCCTGCAGGAATTTCCTTGCAGTGAGCTGAGAGAGAGTTGCCAAGGTGTTGAAAGTAGAAGCCAGCTGAGTTTGTTTTTCTGGAGTGAGGAAGGCCCTTTGTAAGGTTGTATTTAAGAGGGCTCCCAAGAATACCATTTGTTGAGAAGGGATCAAATGTGACTTTTATGTTCACTGAGAATCCCAGTAGGAGGAGAAGACGTTGAACAAAGTCCAGATGTTGAAGCAGAAGATCTTTGCTGTCTGCCTGAATAAGGCAGTTGTCCAAATAGGGGTAAATCTGGATCCCCTGAAGTCTGCAGTAAGCCACTACTGGTGCCAGGCACTTGGTGAAGACTCTGGGCGCAGTGGATAAACCAAAGGGCAGAACAGAGAATTGAAAGTGCCTCGAACCTGCCTTGAACCTGAGGAATTTCCTGCGTTCTTGTCTGATGGGAATATGTAAATAGGCTTCCTTTAAGTCCAATGTCACCATCCAGGCGTCCTGAGAGAGCATTGGAATTAGCTGTTGCAGAGTAAGCATCTTGAACTTTGGAATTTCCAAAAGGTGTTTAACACAGAAAGGTCCAGAATAGGTCTCCAAGAGTTTTGTTTTCTGGGAACCAGAAACAGTCTTGAATAAAACCCTTTTCCCATTTCAGAGTGGAACAGGCTCTATGGCTCTCATGGCCAGAAGAGCATCCACTTGAGTTAAGGCCTCTGACCATTGAAGTTTTGGCAGATCTGGCCAACCATGAGTCCTTGGCAAAGTGTGAAAGTGGAATTTGTAACCTTTTAAAATCACATCCAATACCCATCTGTCCTGGGTAATATGAGTCCAATTTCTGTAAAAAAGAGACAGTTTTCCTCCGAGAGGGGCGTCCAGGTGAAGGGGTCCTGAAGCCCAACCGAGAGAGTCATTGAGTTTGCTTTCTTTGAGATTGGGATCTGTCTTCTCCCCTTCTAGGTGAAGAAGCAGTCCATTGTCTAGATCTGTAAGAGGCCTGGCCTTGACCACGACCTCTGGAGCGCCTATATCTTCCCCTTTGAGGCCTGTCAGACGTGGGAAAGGACCAATTTTAGAGGGCCAATTCCTGGAAAATCTAGGAGGCTGAACTTGCAAGAAATCTTTTACAGTCTGCATAGACTTTGCCTTTTCTTCCATCTTTTTAATAACTTCCTCAGCCTTAGATCCAAAAAGAACACCTTGTTGAACAGGGGCATCTAATAACTTAGCCTTAACCTGTTCAGGCAAACTTTGTTCACGAAGCCAGGCATGTCTCCTAATAACAGTACCAGAGGCAGCAGCCCTGCAAGAAGCATCCAAAGCATCAAAACCACAATGTAAGCTATGCTTGTTAACCTGTTCAGTAGCATGCAAAACATCCTGAAGTTCCTTATCCTCTGCACAAGCAGGAAGGGAAGCAAGCTTTTGCTTTAAAACAGACAAAAGAAAGAAATTGCTGATATTTAAACATATGAAACTGGCAATTTAAAGCCCTTACAGACAGGGTAGCAGAAGTATATACCTTTTTTCCCCACCTGTCTAAAGCACGAGAATCCTTCTCAGAGGGAATAGGATTTTTAGAAGTAGCAACCTTAGCAGCCTTAGAGCCCTGAGAAATAGTTTCAGGATCCAGAAGGGTTTTAAATAAAATAAATGAGAGTCAGGAACCCTATAAAATCTATCAGGCTTAGAAGGAGCAGGAGGCATGGAATCAGGATTCAAATTAGCCTCAGAAAAGCATCATCTACAATGTCCAAAACAGGGGGATAGCTAAAGGCCTATGCTGAGGAAGAAGAAGAAATTCTCTAAGCCTCTTCTTGGAAGCAGAATATTCCTGTCCTTCCCAATGAAAATGTTCCCTCATCTCATGCAAGGTTTCCCCAAAAGAAAAATCCTCAGGCGGAGAGGCCGAGGGTAAAGAGTCCTCAGCATCCGAATCCTCATAAGGGGGAAAGGAATAGTCCTGATCTGAGGAAGAAACAGAAGATACAGAAGCCTGGTCAGAGGAATCCAGAGTAACATCCTGTTGAGGCCTTTTCTCAGGAGGGGGGTGAGAACCCCTAATCATTGTAAGCAAATCTTCAGCCATCCTCAATAATTGCTTTTGTGTCTTGGGAGTGGATTCAGAAGCAGCTTGAGCTGGAACTTTAGACTTTACTGGAGTCTTTGTCTTTGCCTTTGAAATAGTAATGTGAGTAGGCCTGAAAACCCCCTCAGAAGCCAGTACCTGCACAGCAGTTCCGGACCCATCTGAAGGAGCGACGTCCGAAGGTCCTGCAGCAGTTAAAATAGTGGGCCTTGATGGCTCCCCATGGGAGTCCGTATCGGCCATCGGTTCAGAAGTGGCGGACGACAGGGGCTGCAAAAGCGCCTCACTGACGACAGCCGAACCGGACGCTGGCTCCAGCTGCAACGAGTCCTGTTTGGACCTCGGAGGCCTGTCTTTGTCTTTGCGCTTCTTTTGGACTCCGGTAGTGTCCGACGACATTCTATAATTGAAGCGTCTGCCAAAATAATTTAATTTAATAACACCATGAGGAATGGTGTTTTTTTTAAAGTTGAATATTGAAGTGTGTTTTTAGCAATTTCAAATGAGCCTTGTAAGCAGATGTTTTTAATGTTAATTATTCATCTAATGAACTTTATTGGTTGGTGCAGATCACATGTGAATATATTAGGTGTTTTCAAACATTACTTGTTAGTCTGAAGAAGTCTTACATATTGGTGGAGACGAAAACGCATTTGTGTACTTTAATAGCGTTTACGTTTTGCAGTGATTTGTTTCTTGTACCTGTAATAAAGTGAGTTGGTCATCGCTGGTGGACTGCTTCCGTGTTTTTGGATTTATTGGCTTTGTATTTAAAATAATTTAAAGCCCAATCGTACCTGCGCTTGATAGTACGAGAGTTGAACCTGGCACAGAACCGACAACAAGAAACGTCGTGGTCAGGGCCTAAGCAAGGTAGACAGTAAGAGTGGAAATCTTTATGAGGTACTTGTTTCCCACACGCTATACAATTATTAACTTTTTCTGACATCGGAGGAACAAGAAAAAGATTCCCCAACGGGGTACTTAGCTTTGAGAAGAGAAGTAAGAACTTCGGACCGACAACAACCAAATACGCTGTTCGAAAATCGCCAACCAACAACTAGCGAGCTGCTTTCCACCACACGGCAAGAAAGACTGGAGAAGATGGCGTCGGCTGAGGGCTATGTACCAAAGCGTACTGATGTCAGGGTACTAGCTTATACAGCCGACGCCGGACCCAGACTTTGGGATTCTGGCCGACCTCGGGCTGCCTGCCGGCAGGAGCACCCTACAGTTATGACTGCAACAGTGAAACACGAAGAACATCTAGAGGTAGGCCTGTGTGAGGGGGTTTTAGCAGGCAAGGCCTTAGAAGATTTTTAGCTGCTTTAGCCCTAGAAAAAGCCTTGATAGACATAGATGCAGGGGGCCTAGCAGCTCCACGTGCAGGAGTAGATATGTCTAAAGGAATAGTATCTGATAAGTCCTGGGAGCCTGCTACAGCAGGGGGAAATTTCAGTAACAGATTCAGCCATGCTCTGTGAGGCCTCGGCTATCGGAGGCATGCTTTCGGCCGAAGGAAGAACCGAGGACTCGGTTTCAGCCGAAACCGAGACACTCGCGGTTGGCTTAACCGTGGTTTTGGCCGAAACCGCAGACCGCGAGAGTCGGTCCTTTTCCTTACGCTTTTTAGCTAATTGTGAAGTCGGAGTCTCCGACGGCATTTTGTAAGCAAATGTGGGACCAAAAAACTCCTCTGCAAACTCCGACCGACGTCTAAGTGTCCGTCGGTTGAAGGAAGCACAGGCTAGACAAGCTGATACGTCGTGGTCTGGGCCTAAGCATGGAAGGCAGTAAGAGTG
The DNA here is from genome assembly GCF_019279795.1 of Protopterus annectens. NCBI lineage: Eukaryota > Metazoa > Chordata > Ceratodontiformes > Protopteridae > Protopterus > Protopterus annectens. The sequence goes on along the minus strand of NC_056743.1, from coordinate 921,451,078 downwards.
GAAATCCTTATGAGGTATTTGTTTCCCACAAGTTAAACAATTATTTACTTTTCCTGACATCGGCTGAGGCAAGAAAGAGTCCCCAACGGGGTACTTAGCTTTTTAGAAGTCTTCGGTAGTAGAAATCTCTGGATCTGACCGACCGGCACTTGAGAACAGCTTCTGCTTCGGGCACCACGCGGCAAGAAAGACTGGGGAAAATGGCGTCGGCTGATGCCTTTATACCCAATACACAGCAGCTATGACGTCGGGTGAAGTGCGACATCAGCCGACGCCAGACCCAGACTTTGGAATCCGGCCGACCGAAGGGCTGCCTGAGGCAGGACAACCCATATGTTAGGACTGCAGATGCATCCTTGAAGGACATCCACAATGTAAACTATGTTTGCTAACTTGTTCAGTTGCATGCAAAACATCCTGTAATTCCTTGTCCTCTGCACATGCAGAAAAGGTAGAAAGCCTTTGTTTTAAAACAGACAAAATAAATTGCTGATACTTGAACATATGAAACTGGCAATTTAAAGCTCTAATAGAAAGAGTAGCAAAAGTATAAACCTTTTTGCCCCACCTATCCAAGGCACGAGAATCCTTTTCAGAGGGAATAGGATTTTTAGATGAAGCGGCCTTAGCAGCTTTAGAACCCTGAGAAATAGTTTCTGGATCTGCAGAAGTGTTCTTAAATAAGAATGGATGGAAATCAGGGACTCTGTAAAATCTATCAGGCTTAGAAGGAGCAGGCGGCAAGGAATCAGGATTCAGGTTAGCTTCAGAAAAAGCATCATCCACAATGTCAAGCACAGGAGGAATAGCCAAAGGTCTGTGTTGAGGGAGAAGGAGAAATTCTCTAAGTCTCTTTTTGGAAGCAGAATAATCCTGACCTTCCCAATGAAAATGCTCCCTCATCTCATGTAAAGTTTCCCCAAAAGAGAAATCTTCAGGGGGAGAAGCAGAGGGAATAGAGTCCTCTGCATCTGAATCCTCATAAGGAGGAAAAGAGTAATCCTGGTCAGAGGAAGAAACAGAAGACACAGAAGCCTGGTCAGAGGAATCATAAGGTAAATCCTGTCTAGGCCTTTTTTCAGGAGGAGGGTGAGAACCCCTAATCATTGAAAGTAAATCCTCAGCCATCCGTAGTAATTGCTTCTGGGACTTGGGAGCTGAATCCGAAGCAGCTGGAGTAGAAACCCTTGGTTTAACAGGAGTTTTTGTCTTTGCCTTTGACTTTGTTGAAATAGTTATATGTGAAGGCCTGAAAACTCCCTCAGAAGCCGGTACCTGCACAGCGGTTCCAGACGCATCTGAAGGAGCGACGTCCGAAGGTCCTGCAGCAGATAAAATATTAGGCCTAGATGGCTCCCCATGGGAGTCCGTGTCGGCCATCGGTTCAGAAGTGGCGGATGACAGGGGCTGCAAAAGCGCCTCACTGACGACCATTGAACCCGAAGCTGGCTCCGGCTGCGAAGAATCCTGTTTGGACCTCGGAGGCCTATCCTTGTCCTTGCGTTTCTTTTGAATTCCAGTGGTCGGTAAAGTATTCGACGACATCCTGTAATTAAATCGTCTACCGAAATAGTTCAAGGCCCAATCGTACCTACGCTTGATAGTACGAGAATTAAACCTAGCACAGAACAGACAAGAAACGTCGTGGTCAGGGCCTAAGCAAGGTAGACAGTAAGAGTGGAAATCTTTATGAGGTATTTGTTTTCCACACGATATACAATTAACTTTCTGACATCGGAGGAGCAAGACAAAAGTTTCCCCAACGGGGTACTTAGCTTGAGAAGAGAAGTTGAAAACTTCGGACCGAAGTCAATCAAAGCACGTTGTTCTGAATACGCCAACCAACGACTTGCGAGCTGCTTTCCACCGCACGGCAAGAAAGACTGGGGAAGATGGCGTCGGCCGTCAGCTATGTACCTCTGCGTTCTGACGTCAGGGTACTTGCTGGTACAGCCGACGCCGGACCCAGACTTTGGGATTCTGGCCGACCTCGGGCTGCCTGCCGGCAGGAACACCCTACAGTTATGACTGCAACAGTGAAACACGAAGAACATCATGGTAAGAGACCTTGGGACACGGGTGGACAGTAGTCTCTCCTTTGATAATCACATTGCCACAGTGGTCAGGAAATCCTTCTACATGGCTCATCTCATCACAAAAGGTTTCTCATCCAGAAAAACAAAGAGGTCATTGTTCCCCTATACTCATCACTCATTAGAACCATTAGAGTACAATGCTCGTTTTGGTATGTACCTCACAAGACACCTACAACAATTGGAAAGGCCACAGAAATACCTCACAAAAAGGATTACTGGCCTCAAACAGATGCCCTATGCAGACAGTCTCAAAAAACTCCAGCTTTACTCCGTCGCATATCGCCTACTCAGTGGCGATCTCTGCCTAACATACAAAGCTATGTCAAACCCAGAGCTGTTGGACATGCTCCACTTAAAGAAATCCCAATCCCTCCGAGCTACACGCCCTAGGGACCTAAACCTTATCACCACAATAAACAGAGCATGCTGGAGGGATAGATTCCTGTCCCAGAGACTTCCCATACTCTGGAACAGACTACCTATCTATGTCAGACAGAGCTCATCATTAGCACTCAAGAAAAATCTTGATTGGATGGGAGATAGGAAATTCACCCCAGGGATCACTTCTGTGGCTCTGCTCGACAGGGCCACAGGAAAATAATTTTCTGGGGTGGCGAAAGCCAGAGTACATTTTTGGCTAGGCTTATATAGGCCCAAGGGCCAATAGCCTAGTACCCTCCTATGAACCTATATATATATATATATATATATATATATATATATATATATATATATATATCTATATATAAAAAGCCAGAGTACATTTTTGGCTAGGCTTATATAGGCCCAAGGGCCAATAGCCTAGTACCCTCCTATGAACCTATATATATATATATATATATATATATATATATATATATATATATATATATATATATATATATATATATATATATATATATATATATATATATATATATATATATATATATATATATATATATATTAAAACACACAAAATATACCTTCAAACAAAAGCAAATATACTTTATTTACTATGCTCAAAAGCATTTTTGGTGTAAGTATAGTAAGAGAAAAAACAGGGAGCTGGAGGGAGGGTAACCAGGACTGTAACAGTGAATACACTCGAACATCTACATTTATGGTAAGTGTACACACCTGTACTATGTTCTTTGTGTTTCACTGTTGCAGTCATTACATTTGGATAGATTCCCAAAGCTATGGTTGGGAGGATGGAATTATACAGCATTAGGACCAGCTACAAGGCCCTGCAGGACAGCAGTGGCAAAGCCAGCTCTGGATTTAGAAAAGAAAGGTAAATAGTAATGTTTGGTGAACATATGAACTGAGCTCCAGGTAGCAGCGTCTAGAATGTCTCTGGCAGGAACACCTCTGAGAAAGGCTGCAGAAGTAGATGCAGTCCTGGTGGAATGAGATCTGATCCCCTGGAGGATGGTTTTACCATGGTGCATATAGCAGAAACTAATACAATGGCTTATCCATTTGGAAATAGTCTGCTTTGTAATCGCCTTTCCTTCTGCCCCTGCAGCAAATGCCACCAGCAGCTGTTCAGACAGTCTTGGAGATTTTGTTCTGCTTAAGTAAAATCTAAGTCGTCTCTGTACATTCAATGAATGCAGAATCCACTCCCCCTTGTTCTGTGGTTTGGCAAAGAAAGTTGGCAAATTAATGGTCTGATTAAGAGCCACACTAAATACCAACCACCTCAGGCATGAAGGATGGACTGGTCCCGAGAGACACCCTGTCCGCATGAAAAATAATAAAAGGCTCCACTGCCATAAGAGCCTGTAATTCAGAAATCCTTCTAGCTGAAGTGACTGCTAAAAAGAAAGCTGTTTTCCAGGAGAGAAATTTTAGGTCTATAGTAGCAGCTAGCTCGAAAGGAGGGAGAGTGAGTTTTTCCAATACAAAATTGAGGTCCCAGGCAGGGGTTGAAGCTCTCCTGGGAGGTCTTAAGGTTTTTGGCCCCTCTGAAATACTGCTTTAGCAGAGGATGAGAGAAGAGGGGAGGGTTCTGTGTTGTAATGAGCTGAGATGGCAGAGGCATGGATTTTTATGGAAGAAAAAGACAGGCCTTTGTGAAGCATCTCAGTTAAGTATTGTAAAATCTGAGGAATATTGGGTACTGCTGTACTTATTCCTTGTGATTGGTTCCAGGCACATAATCTTTTCCATTTGTCAGCATAAGATTTTCTAGTACTAAGCCTTCTCGCCTCCAAAATGACATCCATCACAGGTTTGCTGAGGGATGCGAAGGGTGAATTTAGATGATTACCCATGCTGCAAGATTCAAAGTTTGGAGCAGAGTGTGCAGAACTTGGTTGTTCTGCTGAGACAGTAAGTAAGCTGTCTGAGGCAGGTGCCACGGTGGAAGGTATGAGACATTGTGCAGGAGTGGATACCAGTGTTGGCGAGGCCAGTCTGGAGCAATCAGAATCATTTTTGGTTTGTCCTGTCTGACTTAGTAGAACTTTGGAGGGCAGAGGCAGAGGGGAAAAAAGCATAAACTGACAGAGCATCCACTTTCCAAGCTTTTTTTGTGATGAGTTCTTGTGCAGAATTTGTCCAACTGATAGTTCTGGGGGTGAGGCAAAAAGATCCATGTCTGGACTCCCCCATTTGTATGTCAACATGTTGAAAATTCATGGTTCCAGTTTCCATTTGTGTGAGTCCATGAGATTTCTGCTTAGTTCGTCTGCCAGAGTATTCAGCTTTCCTGGCAGGAATTGAGCTTGTAGTTGTATTTGGTAGGTCAAGGTAGTGTTCCACAATGCCATGGCTAGTTTGCAAAGGGGGTAGGAATGTGTACCCCCCTGCTTGTTTATGTACCACATAACTGTGGTATTGTCTGTCTTTATCATTAATTGTCCTGGATGAAGGTAGTCCTTGAAGACTGTCAAGTGCATTCTGTACAGCTAGCATCTCTTTCTGACTGATATCAAGGTGCATTTGATTTGGGCTCCATTTGCCCTGAATGCACTTCCCTGCCAGATGAACCACCCCAAGCATAGTCTGATGTGTCTGTAGTTAGGGTTTGGGTGGCAGGGGGTGGAGTGAATGGCAGTCCTTTGTTTTGGTGGCAGGCCTCTGCTCACCATAGGAACTCTAGTTGCAGGCAAGGTATGATAGGAACAAGAAGTTATGTACTCAACATAACGTTCGATGTACGCAGTCCATCTCGCCTCACATTCTTACCCATGGGTTCAGAGCCGAACCTTGACTCCAACTAGGCCATACTCTAGCTCGAAGTCTTCAACTGGCTCGTGGCTAAGAGGTATCCCATGCTGCAATGCACCTATCCCCAGATATTGTTTGCTGCGAGCTCACATATACACACACAAACACACTGAGAGGAAGAACCAACTTAACACATCAAGGAAAGCTGAAAACAGAGACTCTACTTCTAGGTCCTCTAGGAGGGGGTAGGTGGGTGGGTTAGTAAGAATGTGAGGAGAGATGGACTACATACATCGAACGTTATGGTGAGTACATAACTTCTTGATGTTATGTAGTCCAATCTCGCCTACATTCTTACCCGTGGGACAGCGTCCCTAGCACCTAGACCTTGGGCGGATCACTGGAAAATACTCCTGAGCACTGTGGAACCAAATGAGGATCTGCCCCTTGATACCAGATCCAATTTGTAGTGACAAATAAAGGTGTGAGGAGATGCCCAAGTAGCCGCAGAACAAATATCATCCATAGACATCCTAGCCTGAAAGGCAGTAGAAGTAGACACCGAACGTGTAGAATGAGCCTTTACTTTAAGGGGTAATTCCTTGCCATTTGAAGTATAGATGAAGGAAATGCAGCTAGAAATCCATCTGGACAGAGTTACTTTAGAAACTGAAGTCCCTAGTTTATTGTCTGAAAACGAGACAAAGAGTTGATCAGATTTCCTAATATCTTTTGTTCTACGTAAATAGAAACAATTGTCTGTGGACATCTAGCTGATGAAACTTAAATTCTGCCTTGTTAGAGAATTCAGGGAAAAACACAGGCAGCTCGATAGACTGGTTGAGGTTGACCACCGAAGCAAACTTAGGCATAAAGGAAAGATTAGGTCTTAGCGAAACCCTATCCTTGTGAAATACCAAGTAAGGGGGCCAAACCGATAAAGCTTGGAGTTCAGAGACCCGCCTAGTCGAAGCGATGGCTATCAAAAAGACAGTCTTCCAAGACAAAAGTTTAATGTCACCGGTTGCCGTGGGCTCAAAAGGAGGCGAGGTAAGCTGCTGTAACACAAAATTAAAGTCCCATGGCATTACAGGATCAAAGATTGGAGGTCGAAGTAGCATAACACCTTTCAGAAAAGCCCTACAAAGTTTGTGCGCTATTAGATTGGGTTCATTAGCAACATGAAAAGTAGAAATGGCTGCCAACTGCACTTTGATAGTTGCTGCAGCTGATCCCTGGCTAAACAGTTAAGAAAGAAACTGTAAAACTGATGAGATGGGAGCTGTATAGGGATCAATCTGCCTTTCGTGAGCCCAAATGGAGAATCTTTTCCACTTACTGGAATAAATCATCCTAGTAGGCGGCTTGTGGGTGGAAGACAGAATATGAACCACCTCCAGTGAAAAATCATGAAGCCTGAATAGAGATGGAATTGGAGCAACCATGCTGTCAACCTGAGGGTCTGAATGAAGGGGTGGAACTGCCCTGACATACGAGTCAACAGATCTGGCTCTGGGTCCAGAATCCACGGTTCGTCCATTAGATAAGGGTGAAGAAAAGGAATATAAGAACTGTAGACAACACACCAACCGTTGAGAAAAACACTTTATAAAAAGGCAAAGATTTCGGGCAAAAACCCTTCTTCAGTACTAATACAAACATAAGTAAAAGCAATTTGCTTTAAATAAGAGCCAAAGAATCACATGACCGCAGCCAAAATCACTTGACACAAAATCAAAAAACTCAAAAAATTCATATATAAACGCAATTTGTAACAAAAATAACAAAATTTATACATAAGTAAACATCAGCAAACATATAAACATATAAATGTCTCTTCAATTACATAATTTAGTTTGTTGTAATTTCATTAATACTGGTTTTAAACTAGCAGCAGTATTCAAACCAGGTGAGCGATCAACCGCAAGCCTTAAAATCCACTCATATTCTTTGATCTCCAATAAGTTATTGATATCTCCACCTCTAAGAGATGGAGTAACTATGTCAATAACTCTAAATGTAAATCTATGTTCTACACCATATGATTTAATATGCTTATATAAAGCATTCTTCTCATTCCCCCTTCTGACTTCAGATTTATGCTCAATGACCCACTCCTTTAACTTGCGTGTGGTTTTCTCAACGGCTGGTGTGTTGTCTGAAGAAAAGGAAACCAGATCTGACAAGGCCAGTGTGGTGCAATCAGTACCATTTTGCTTCCCCAAGGACTGTGCTTTCTGAATAACCTTTGTTATTAGGGGAATTGGAGGGAAGGCATAGAGAAGACCGGAAGGCCAATCGTGAACTAGAGCATCCCTGGGTGCCTCCCCCTTCGGGGGAATAAGGGTGAAGTAGCTGCTGCATTTGGCATTGAGGGGGCTGGCAAACAGATCGCAGCAAGGCTGACCCCATCTGCGGAAAATCCATTCCGCCACTTGTTCACTCAGGGACCACTCATGAGGCATCAGAATAGCTCTGCTCAGCCTGTCGGCAATCACACTGGACTTACCCAGTATGTGCGTTGCCACTAGAAAGTGCCGGGAAGATACTGCCCACTGCCACACTCGAAGTACCTCTCTGCAAAGGGGATATGACCTGGTTCCTCCCAGTTTGTTCAGATACCAGACCACTGACATGTTGTCTGAGTGGACTGCAATTGTCTTATGAGGAAGAAAGCTTTGAAGTGCTTGCAATGCTAACAGCACCGCTCTCATCTCTAAGACATTGATATGCAAATGGATCTCGTGTTCCTGCCACGTGCCTTGGGACTGTCCTGCTGAGATAATGCCCCCCCCTACCCGATCTGGGAGGCATCCGTGGTCACAGTGGAAATCGGAGAAGGAAGAATGAAAGGCATACCCGTGTTGAGATTGCTAGTCTGAAGCCACCAGCACAGATCCTGCTTGCACCAGTTGGTTTTTACAATAAGACGGGAGAGCAGGAGATGTTGAAGAGACCACTGGGCAAAAAGTAGCCACTGAAGAAGCCTCATGTGTAGTCTTGCAAGAGGAACTAGCATAATTGTGGCAGCCATGGTCCCTAACAACTTGAGGACCACTTCTGCCTTGACCTTCTTCAGTGGTAGTACAGCGCAGAGCTGCTGCTGTAAAACCTGAATTCTTTCTTCTGGCAGGAAAACCCTAATTAGCACCGTGTCTAATTCGGAGCCGATAAAGGTAACAAGCTGCGAGGGCAACAATGCATACTTTTCCCAATTCAAGGTAATTCCCAGACTTTGGCACAATGCAACAGTGGCGTCCCTGGTCAGTGGTGTCTGATGGCTGGTGGTGGCAGACAGGAGCCAGTCGTCCAGGTACGGAAACACTTGGAATCCAGGACGTCTCAAGTGAGCCGTTACCACTGCCATGCATTTGGTGAACATCCTGGGAGCTGTGGTGAGACCAAAGGGCAGGGCGCGAAACTGAAAATGACTGGCTCCCAGCCAGAAGCGTAGGCGACTTCTGGATGCCCTGCCCATTTTTATATGGTAGTAAGCATCCTTGATGTGGATGGCGCACATCCACACATCTTTCCCTAATAACGAAAGAACAGACTAACGTGACCATGTGGAACTTGGACTTCTCTACATGAAGGTTCAAACGGCTGAGATCCAAAATGGGTCCTCGGGTCCCCTGTTCTTTTCGGCACCAAAAAGAAGGTGGATTAAGTCCCTAATCTTACTTGGTCTGAGGGGACAGGCTGGATGGCTCCATTTAACAGGAACTTTTGAACTTACAAGGTTGCGGAATTCCTTTGACTGGGTGGGACGTCTGGGATTCTTTTGTTTGGAGGGGGACATGAAAGAAAGGGAATATGATAACCTCTGGAGATTATCTCTAATACCCACTCATCTTGGGTGATGTCTCGCCAGGCTTCTGGGTATAGAGAAATGCGACCCCTGACTGGCTCCAGAGATGCACAGTCGGGCCTCTTCTCAGGAGCGCTGATAGGGAGAACCACAAAAGGAATTGTAGTCCTCCTGGCTATGGGGGCCTCTTCTGCCTTTAGGGTGGCATCTACCTGAATTTCCACCCCCTCCTCTGCCTCTGGAGGGGGAATCACTCTGTGCATCGTGAAAAAACCTTTGCGATTTTCTGAACCACATTTTCCCACCTTTCTGGCCCTTGGGATAAGATCTAGAAGGCACGGAAAAATGGACTCCCATTTTCCTTCCTGCTCGCACCTAGTGAGAGTGTCCTTCACCTTGGTTCCAAATAAGGATGAACCGTCAAGCGGCGCATTGGTGAAGGTAGACTTGAAAGCCTCCGCAAAGTTGTACAGGCGCATCCAGGAGTGTCTCCTAAGAGAGACTCCGGAACCTGCAGCTCTGCTCGCTCCATCAGCTGCGTAAGAGATCAGCCTCATGGAGGAGTTGGTAACAGAGTTTAGGGTAGACATCTGAGCATTGACTTTGAGCCACAGCATCAGAAACATTACCCTGTAGAAAATCTCAATTCCTTTAGGAGCTCTCTCTGGAGCCATGTAAAATGCAATAAATAGTTCAGCAACCGCAGTGTAAAGGCTGCTGAAGAGAACACACGCTTCCCATACCTGTCCATAGCCCTGGACTCCTTGTTAAGGGGATGGACGGTAGATGAAGTTTCTGCAAGTTCCTTCTTGGTGGCTGCTACCACCACCATGGCATCTACTGGAATGCCTTTTATAAGCAATTCTTTATCGGGGGGGGGGGGCACAAACTTGTTAGGTCTCCTAGGGACCGGTTTCAGTGTGTCTGGAGTTTCCCACACTTTGACAAACGAGGTCCAGGAGGTCATCGAACAGGGAGAAACCCAAGACGTGAAGGGTTGGGACCCATAGGCCTTTAGGAACACAGACTCCTCCTCAGAAGGGACTTTAGATGGCCAGTCGCCTCTCTGTCTCAGTAATTCCAAGATATCTGAAAAAGAGATAGTCAGAAGACGACTTGGGGGACCCCTCTGACTCCTCGAGGTTGGTGTTAGACTGAGAGACTCATCTTGGGAGTCAATGGGCTTCCTTCTTGCATACTCTTTCTGGGTGGCTCCTCAGGTAAAAAAATCCGGGGAGGCCTCAGAAAGCTGGGGACCACTCATGGAGGTATCCCTGAGACCTTAGGTCTCTGCTGTCCCTGGATAGAGAGTGATCTGATACTGATATCAGTGCTTGAAGGGGAAGAGTGTCGGTGCTGTAAGATGCAGCCAATGACCTGGCCAGCAAACTCCTCATGACCTCAAACGCTGATCCCCCGGCACCAAAGGTCAACTAACCACAGAAGACACCCTCAGAGCCGAGGAAATAAGGTCTGAAGCCGATGTCGGGTCCACGCTCACCCGAGCCGAAGCACAGAGAGGAAAGCTCGGAGCCAAAGATCGACCAGATACCTCCATCTCGGCTCTGACTGGCGAACTGTGAATCCTGGAAACCGTGGACAGCGCCGACTGGGTCAGAGCAGAGATCGGAGCAGAGATGCCAGAAGGGGCTAATGGAACCGACCTCGAGGCATCAGATGGAACCAACAGCTCTGGCTCAGAAGAAAGGTCTAGAGGAGGAACAGCCAAACATGAAGGGAGGACGGGCTCCGGAGCAGACTGGGCCGGAGCCGAAAGCAATTTAACCAGCACCAATGACTGGAGCAGTTTCCTCACCACTCGAAAAACTGGAGACCGGCTCCAAATTGAAATCGGTCACTGGTCCCAATAAACCAGGAGCTGATGTCGACATCGATGCACTGTCTTCTGTCGGCCCTGAAGCCAGTGGAGCCGAAGAAGCAACTGTAGTTCTAATGATTTTCTCCAGCGCTCAGAGGAGACTGACGGAGCCCAGAGAGCGTTTCTTAGAAAATTTTTTGTCCATCTTTTTGTCTGGTTTGGAAGGAGAGGACCTAAAACTGGAAGACCTCTCCAAATCATCTTCAAAGGAAGATTTCAGCAATCCCCTTAATATTACTCTTGCAGCACGCAAGGGCTGAAAGCGTGACAGAACAAGCAGGATTCTTGTAAATGAATAGCTCCCAAGCAATACACGCACACAGTGCCCATCCGTCAAATACATCTTGTTGTTACACCTGACACACTTTTTAAAGCCCGGAGGCCTGTGCTCTTTAGAATCTTTAGACATGTTAAAGGCAAGAACACACACACACACAGGGGGAAACGGTAGGGGCACCTTCCCCACAGAAACCAAACAGAGCATGGGAAACTAGAGCCTCTAACTTAAATGGCCTAGAGACCGCGGGATAACTACAGGGAGGAATAGGTCCTCTAAGTCAAACAGGCCTAGCCCAGGAAAAAAAGGGAACAAACAGTCACACAACAAAGAACCCGCTAACAAAAGGGATCAACCTGCTACACAACAAGAAACAAAAAACAGGGAGGACTAGGTCCTCTAACTGAAACGGGCCTAGCCCGTAAACACCAAGGGAAGTGGGATACCAAGAAAAGTTCAACTGAACCGGTCAGAAGCAAAACACACGCACTAGCTAGGAAAATAGCTTTTTGGAGCTACTAAGTTGAAAAATAAGTAGAAAAATTGTACTTGGCCACGGCCAAGAGCGAGACCACGTTGGAGATGTATGAGCGGCAAACGAGATCTGGGATAGGCTCATTGTAGCATGGGATACCTCTTAGCCACGAGCCAATTGAAGACTTCGAGCGAGAGTATGGCCCAGTCGGAGCAGAGGTTCAGCTTCGAACCCACGGGTAAGAATGTAGGCGAGATTGGACTACATAACATTCATTGTTTCCAGGCTGTGACAATGTTGGCTCCATAAACTTTTTAAGTACCACTGAAGTTTCCTCATATGTAGTCTTGCATATGGAATTAGAAGAATGCAGGAGGCCATGAACCCCAAGGCTTGTAGAATTTGTCTTGCAGAAAGCAGGGCTTTTGTGGCCACCTGTTTAAAGTAAGACACCAACTGAATTTGCTTTTCTGGCTTAAGGTAAGTCATCTGGGCAGTTCTATTCAAGCTTGCACCCAGGAATGTAATTTTTTGAGAGGGTACCAGTTGTGATTTCTTTTCGTTTATGGTGTACCCTAGACAAGTTAGAACCCTTTTTACAAATGCCAGATGCTTTAGAAGAACATCCTTGTTTTCTGCCTGAATTAGACAGTCATCCAGGTATGCATATATTTGAATATTTATTTGCCTGCAAAATGCAATTACTGGAGTCAGGCACTTTGTGAAGACCCTGGGCGCAGTAGCTAAGCCAAAGGGCAGTGCAGAGAACTGGTAATGCAAGTAGCCTGCTTTGAAGCGGAAGTATCTTCTGCAAGATTCCCTGATTGGGATATGCAGGCAAGCCTCTTAAGTCTAGAGTTACCAACCAGGCATCTTTGCCTAGCATAAGAAGTAACTGTTGAGTCAGCATCTTGAATTTTGGAAAGTCCAGGAATGTGTTTAGAGTAGATAAGTCCAGAATTGGATGCCATGATTTGTCTTTTCTGGGTACCAGGAAAAGTCTTGAATAGAAACCATGTCTCTTTTCCTCTTCTGGTACTGGTTGAATAGCCCCCATGTTCATGAGGGACACAACCTGTTTCTGGGCCTCTGCTCACTGATTTGGGGGCAGGTCTGGCCATCCGTTTGGGATTGGCAACGTGTGGAAATGAAATCTGTATTCCTTGGATACTATATTTAAAACCCATTTGTCCTGGGTTATAAGTTGCCAGTTTCGTACATGAAGTGCCAGTTTTCACCCCAAAGGGGCGGCTAAAAGTTATGTGCTTGGTGAGTGTAGCGGAGAAATCAGAGACCGTTTACTATAAGGAGGTGCCTTGTTGTTTCCAGATTTGGAGTTGGAGGCACCCCATTGTTTTGTTCTAAAAGTCCCTTGTGGCTGAAACCTGGAGCCTTTGGAATGTCTGGGTTTGACTTGAGTGGATCTTGAAGGAACTGGAAAGGACCAGTTCTTATTAAGCCAGTGTCTACTAAATCTTGGAGGTTGCGCTTGTAAGAAATATTTCACAGTTTGCATAGATTTAGCTTTATCTTCTATCTTTTTTTAAATTTCTACAGCCTTATTACCAAAGAGACGGTCCTGTTGTAAAGGAGCATCCAACAATTTTGCTTTAACATGATCAGGCAGAGTTTGCTCTTTGAGCCAAGCATGCCTTCTTAGCACAGACCCAGTTACAGCAGCCCTGCAAGAGGCCTCCAAAGAACCAAAATCACATTGCAAAGCAGGTTTTCCAACTTGTTCAGCTGAATGCAATAAATTCTAGAAATCTTTATTTTCCAAACAGTCAGAAATTAACATAATTTTCTGTTTAAGTAGTCCCATAATATGCTGTTTATATTTAAGCATATGAAATCGAGTTTAAAGCCCTGATTGCCAAGGCTGCAGAAGTGTAAACCTTCTTGCCCCATCTATCCAGTGCCTTGGAATCTCTATCAGAAGGGGTAGGATTTTTAGCAGTAGAGGCCCTTAATGCCCTTGGGACCCTGAGATTCAGGAGTATCAGGATCAGCAATAGGATTTTTGGAAAGGAATTTGTGGGAGTCAGGAACCCTGTAGTATCTGTCTGGCTTACAAGGAGCCGGAGGCAAAGAATCAGGAGCCATACTAGATTCTGAAAAAACACCATCAACAATGTCTAGTATAGCCAAAGGCCTATGCTGAGGAAGAAGAAGAAAATCCCTAAGTCTCTTTTTAGATTCAGAGAAATCCTGACTTTCCCAGTGGAAATGTTCCCTTAAGGTATGTAAAGTTTCCCAGAAAGAAAAATCCTCAGGGGGAGAGGCAGAAGGAATGGAATCTTCTGCAGAGTCCTCATAAGTAGGTATAGACAAATCCTGTTCATTAGAAGAATAATAAGAAATAGAATCCTGGTCACAAGATTCATAATAAATGTCTTGCCTAGGCCTCTTAGAAGGGGGGGGGGGGGGTTGGATACCCCTGATCAGAGTAATTAAATCTTCAGCCATTTCGATCATTTTTTTTAGGCATTGGGGCCTGCACATGTGGCCCAGGTGTCAGTTTTTTAGACATAGATTTAGATTTTGGCCTTAGTTTTGAAGATGGCATCGGTCTAACATACAAATCTGTAGGCCTGAAAACACCCTCAGAAGCCGGTGCCTGCATAGCAGCTCTGAACCCATCTAATGTAGAGACATCCACGGGTTCCATAACTGAAGCATCTCGTGGCATACCGGACTCTGAATGGGTCTCAGTAGAGGCCTGCAAATCAGAAGTAGCAGGTATCAGGGTCTGCGAAAGCACCTCACTGAGTACCAGCGAACTGGCGACTGGCTTAGGAGAAGCATCATCAGTTTTGGACCTCGGCGGTCTGTCTTTTTCTTTGCGTTTTTTAGGTATTCCGGTAGTCGGAATGCTAACAGACGACATTTCTGGATAATTAAATTGTGAGCGAAAATATACTGACGTTTAATAGTGTGTTGATTAAATTTAGCTCAAAACCGACAGCAAGGTACCTTGTGGTCAGGGCCTAGGCAAGGAATACAGTACAAATGAAAATCCTTATGAGGTATTTGCTTCCCACAAGTAATGCAATTATTAACTTTTACTGACATTGGTAAGGAGCAAGAAAAAGTTTCCCCAAATGAGGTACTTAGCTTTTAGTTGAAGACTTCGGTTCTGAAACTCGAAAAAGAAAAAGAAAATTTCAGGAGTCGGCTGACTGGCACTTGCGAACTGCTTCTGCTTCGGGCACCGCATGGCAAGAAAGACTGATATAATGGCGTCGGCTGCATGTTTTATACCCCTGACGACCTGACGTCATGGAAGAAGGGACAGCAACTGACGCAGGACCCAAGACTTTGTTAAATCAGGCCAACTGAGAGCACCCTGCCAGCAGATTACCCAAATGTAATGACTGCAACAGTGAAATACGAAAATAATCATATCCAAATGTATACAGTCATTACAATAACATTTGCAAAAATCACTAGAACAGCACTACAAACAATAATTATATTAAAAAAGTATCACAAAAACTGTCAACTTTGGCAGATACATAACCACTTGGAAGAAGTGAACTTTTACATGGTAAATCCACTAACTCAACTCAGCACAAAACACCATCATGCCACTCAGATGAAACAAATACAAGACTGACTCAAGGTTCTTTATACATCATCCCAAGATACAAGAATGATTAAACTGCCTCTTTTGCCATCTTCCATACTGCAACCATCTGGGTAAAATAATACGGATTCTCAAAACCATTTCAACTTAGTACTAACCTATGAACCTATAAAATAAGGATTCTTAAAACCATTTCAACTTCCTGCAAACTGCACAACATTTAAGACCATTTATAAAACAATTCTGGCTCTACAAAAGTCTACTTAAAGAACCCAAAAGTTTTAAGACCTTACTGTCATGACATCTGTAGAAGAAAATGGCTGTCAAAAAGTCACTGTACCACCACCTCCACAAAAGGAACACTTGCATATAAACCAGGGGCTTAGCTTCCTTCCAACTACACAGCTAAAAGGAGGGAATTTCCAGAACACTTTCTGTATATAAAACAAAAGCAGTCTCTCCAAACCCTTCATGTACAGGAAATAGGATCAATCAGCATCTATTGCTTTTTTGCATACAAGGAATTAAACCCAAATTCACACACAAAAGCAAAGTACAAAGAATCTCAACTTTTTATCCTATACCTGCAAAGGAAATGTGGTAACGGAGATATTCAAACCTTACACAAACAAATCATGAAAACAGGTGTGCCTCTGCCACAGCCCACTAACCAAGAATAATTTCTGAAAGTAGCATTAGCAAATATAAAAGTACATAGTGAAAACAAACCTCATGCTGTGACATTCCAGGTGAGATTTTCACAACTTTCTGGGGTGGTGTCCTGAAATCAAAGCAAAAATATAGATTTTATACTATTTTTTTCTTATAAAAATATCAGAAAACAAATCAGTGAAGATGTAAGAGCAAAGACATTCTCATTTACCTCCAAAGGTCTAGTAAGCCTGCCTGGCTTAATGACATAAAAGGACGAAACCCTAACTATGACCAAGTGACCGCAGATAGATTAGTACCTCAGGCCACTGGACAAGCCAGGTGCAGAGGATGGTACAATGTGGACAATGCAAGTTTGCTCATCCTAGCAGAGGAGAGGGAGGTGGTCCAAAATGCTGCAGGAAGGCAGCTACAGGAAAAAAAAAAATAATACAGCGTATGCTGTAATGAGTCAGGTGTGCTTGGCTGCATAGATTCCCATTCATACTGCAGTCTTCATGGAGAGAATGTGCACACCACCCACAGTTAAATGCAATGAAAGTTTTCACATTTGTGACATCTCATGAAAGCCCACTGAAGAGAGAGGGAGTTGGGCATAAAACTAGAAAACCCTAATGGTTAACTGGACGACCAGCGTCTATAATCACTTCTCAACTTACAGAGGAATAAATACATTGACTAACTGTGGAAGAACTTGTGGCTGAGCAAGCAGCAGTGGCCCAAAAGATACCCAACAAATGTTCACTGGAAAAATGCCCACATTTGCAATAAAGCTGTAAACCTGTTCCTTAAACTATTCATGCACCTACAGACTAATTTAACTGTCAGTCTGAATGTTGCAACCTCCAGATTGTCTTATTTAATGCATCTACTGCAGCCAGACACTTTTACATGCAAGACAGCTCAAAATAATCTGAGCACTTTATGCATTTAATACCAAACAATGGTATGTTACACAGACAATGACCAATTGCAAACATGATGCAGACAACAGACCAGACATATTGTATACAAGAGAACAATGAACAGAGTTAAAATTTAAAATCAACATTACAACTAAAGGTTAATGAAAACTATGTAAATTACTATACACACTACATCTTTTCTCAATGTCTGGATTTCACATAAAAATCTTGGCTTCATTTAAAAAGGTACATGACCACCATTAAAATTAGTCACAAGCATCAAGATTTGCATAAGCAACTGATAAGTTTTAAATTCCCAGATAAACTATTAACACCATCATCCTCCACCCCTGATAAATCACCTCCACCACTGTACCTCTCAATATCTAAGCACAAGGAATACAGACAAAGATAACAACAATGGGGGGACAAAAGCCCCCAAATCAGGGACAGATTTAACTACTGTTCTTATAAACTTAGAAAGTTGCTAGAATAATAGGTTTAGCATTATAATTCATTTTCTATAGGATATGAAGTCTGAAACTCAAATGTATGCAAGTATTTAGTGATTTCAGTTCGCAATGATTTGCCAGAAAGCTGCAAATTTTAGGAGGAAAAGATCAAAAATATGAGGTAAGCATCTGGACACCCTGTGAAAATCTAAACAGTTGAGAGTTATGTCCCCCCTCTCCCCAACACACACACTCAATCTACTAAAAAAAAGATTTACACAAGAAATCACATCTAAACTCGCTTTCAGTACTTGAAGGTGCATACTGAAAGAGCAGCGTGTTAAGATGCATACATATATTTCTATGCGCAGATTTCCACAGCTTTACAATTCAATTCAGGAAAAGCATAACAATCAGTAAACCATCTGACGTGGAAGTATGACAGCAGTCAGGAGCAGCCTTAGGTGAATTGGTGCTCTAGGCAAAAGGGCTCCAACTGCTTCCCCTCATACCACGTGGAGCCCCCATCGTGGTCTACCTACGCCAAATAAACACTAGAAAAGCTCCCCTGCTACAGCGGCACCCTAGGTGGCCGCCTAGTTGGCCTATGCCTAAGGCCGGCTATGACAGCAGTAGACAAATAACTTTTAAAGGCAAGTTTTTCCCCCTATTGTCTGCCAGCAGGAACTTCTCTACACACCATTACAAACCAAGTCAATAAAACATATAACATTCCCTCCAGCCTCAAGGATGACAACACAAAATATACTTGTGGAGAATTTGAGGCTGCCCATTACTCAGAACTTCAGCTATCAATAAAGTTAGTTTGCAAAACATTTTGGGAAACAGTCAGCAGGATAATGCAGTGATATGTCCCAAGAAGGATAAGGATCGAATGGCCAATGATCTGAAATTCAACTGTCCCCTACCTCTCACTGCCAATCTTCACTGTTGTATCAGCTTACATAATGTGCACTTGGGCACGTTGACTTTTCTTAACAATAAATGTTCAAAAACTCACTATAACAAAAAAAAAGGGGGGGGGGTTAGCACAATGGTTAAGGTCTTTACCTTACATATACAAGGTTTGGTTATGAGCACTGGTTACTGATTAGGGTTGCAAGTCTGCAAACTGATATCCTAGTACTTATCTATGAACCATAACTACATGGGACACATCTTGCCAAGGATCAGATATCTGGCCAATCTACAAAGCCCTGGGCTTCTTCATCACTCACCACAGTCTACCCTTAGCACAAATGTCTTGGCATAACAGAGATGCACAGGAGTTTCAAAAATCACAGGTTTCCTGCCCAAAAGGGAGGATGATATTTGAAGCTCTACAATTTACTCAAAACCAGGAAAGATTGTCATCACTTCTCAAGACGGCAAAGAAATTACAGTACCCCACTCAGTCTGGCAAGAGTAGGAAAGGAAAAAGGGGGGGGGTTGCCACTATTGCAACAGTCATCTATATGAACATCTACTGTTATAGTAAGTTTACTTACACAACTGAACTATGCTCTTCATTACATCACCACTGCCGTAGCCCTAACTATATGGGACAACTGCCATAACTTAAGAATGGGTGGATGCAGAAGATCCATAGTCCAAATCCTTTTGGCATGGCTTTTGCAAATCCTGCCTTAACTACAGAGATTGAATCTAGCTTGCAATGTTTCGTAAAGGTGAGTAGAGAATGCCAAGTAGCTACATCTACTATAGACGTAGAGTCCGCTCCCTTCCAAAACGCATCAGAAGTACCCACAGGTTTGGGTATAGTCAGCTTTGAATTTCTGAGGGGGGCTTACACCATGGTGAGAGAGTAACAAAACTGGGTTGCCCAATACAGAATCTGGAAATAGTTTGTTTATATATGGACTGTCCTCGCTCTTCCACAACAAAAGATATAAAAAGTTGGTAAGATTTCCTAAAAATATTTAGTCTTTCTCAAGCAAAATCTCAAGTGTCTATGGACATCCAAAGTATGCAGAATTCTCTCCCTGCCTTTTTTTCCAAGATAGAATACAGGAAAATGAATGCCCTGATTTAAAGTAAGCTTAGAAAAAAATTGGCATAAAGGAAGGCTTGGTTTTAACACTCAACCTGTCCTTATAGAAAATCATAAAATGCTGCATTGACATTAGGGCCTGTAACTTGGGCAACCATCTGCCTAAAGTCGGAACAATAAGGAAAGCAGTCTTCCAAGTCCAAAATTTCAAGGGACTGACTGCAGGTTCAAAATGGGACAGCATTAACTTCAACACAAAATTAAGATCCCAAGGAGATGTCATTTGTTTCCTAGGTGCACCAATATGTAAAATCCCTTTTCAAAAATTGTCTAACCTGAAATAAGAAAAAGAGGGAAGATACAAAGGAAGACAAGCAGGTGGACCCGACCCAGTTTGGCTTCGTCAAGGGCAGATCATGCCTTTTGAACTTGGTTGACTTCTTCGAAACAGTCACCAAGGCCATTGATGAGGGAAAGGCAGTCCCATACAGCCTACCTTGACCT
Source organism: Protopterus annectens (assembly GCF_019279795.1). Classification (NCBI taxonomy): domain Eukaryota; kingdom Metazoa; phylum Chordata; order Ceratodontiformes; family Protopteridae; genus Protopterus; species Protopterus annectens. Next base: position 921,431,254 of record NC_056743.1, on the reverse strand, counting down.
TGCAAAGGCTTTCGACACAATACCCCACTCTGGTATTGTAGAAAAACTTACCAGCTTAAATGTAAACCCATATGTCACAAGATGGGTTGCAAACTGGCTTAAGGACAGAACCCACAGGGTTAGAGTTGCTGGCGCTATGTCAGACTCCAAGCCGGTCACAAGTGGTGTCCCACAGGGCTCGGTCCTTGGCCCCCTATTGTTCGGCATCTACTTCTCAGAAGTACAGGCCAACATGGGAGGACTTTGGCTGACAAAGTTTGCTGACGACTGCAAACTGGGCGCCATAGTGGAAAGTGCATCGGACACGGATATCCTTCAGAAGGGACTCACGGAAACAGATAGCTGGTGCCAGAGCCATGGCCTGAAGTTAAACGCCAAAAATGTATAGTCATACCCTTTGGGAAAAACAAGGTAACCCCAAGCTACCATATAGGTGGCAATCCACTAAGCACAGAAGAGGTTATCAGGGACCTGGGGACCCAGGTTGACAGTGGCCTTTCTTTTGACACTCACGTTGCTAAAGTGGTTAGAAAGACCTTCTACATTGCCCACCTGATCATGAAGGGATTCACATCCAGATCTAGTGAGGTCATTGTTCCCATGTACTCTTCACTTATCAGACCAATGATCGAGCACAATGCCCCATTCGGGATGTATCTCACCAGACATCTGCAGCAATTGGAGAGACCCCAAAGTTCCTCACCAAAAGGATAAAGGGACTCCAAAATCTGTCATATGCTGCCAGATTGAAGAAAATCCAGCTCTATTCAGTTGCATACCGTCTGCTCAGAGGTGACATGTGCCTGACATACAAGGCCATGTCCAACCCGGAATTAATGGACATGCTCCTCCTCAAAAAATCCAAATCCACCAAAACCACTAGAGCAAGCAACTTAAACCTTAGCACGGATAAAAATAGGACATGCTGGAGGGATAGATTTATCACTCAGAGACTCCCTATGCTGTGGAATAAAATCCCGGTCCATGTGAGGCAGAGCACCTCGCTGGCTCTGTTCAAGAGAAATCTTGACCTGTGGATGGGAGATCGTAGGTTTATCCCGGGAATCATCTCTGTGTCACTGCTGGACAGAGGCACAACAAACTAATGGGCACAGTATTTTTTCATATAAGGGGTGGCGTAAGCCACAAAAATTTGGGCTAGGCTTATAAATGCCTTAGGGAAGATAGCCTAGTATAAACCTATGAACCTATGAAAAGCCAAAAGGTGTGCCAGTGTATAGGTGCACACTAGCCCTCAGCTGAGCAACTCACACAGCTTCTGAAGAATGGGAGGGGCACCTACTTAGAAAAGAGCTTGTTTTATTTTAAGGAACAAATGAGAAAATATTTTCCCATTTGGCCAAGTATGTTTTTATAGGAGTAGGTGTTCTATTCTCTTCTAAAACCTGCTGCATGTCCTCAGAAAAAAGTACCTAGATGGGATCAAAAACCTATCAGCACATCTTTACAGTTCCCTGCTCCAGCAGCCCAAATCACAACATCGTATTAACAGCTTCTGGGATACCTTACAAGGAAGAAAAAGTGCTTTAAATACATACAGGCAGTCACTGATACGACGCCCACCACCTCACATTTAAAATACTCCAGACTGCACACTATACGAGACTGCTTTATAATATAAAATGCAATTTATACAATGTCTTATATAAATATTAAAAAATGCTTTACTTACAGTTTCTTCATCCTTCTAAACATTAATGATAAATTGTGGTATATGCTTTACAGTTTATCCACCACTTGATGCAGTTCAAATTCCAGTCTCAGCCATTTCTTACAAAGCTACATTTTACATGTCTACACCTATAGCTCAAGTACAGTTATGCAAGTAAATTCACCATAACAGAGGATGATGTAATAGATCACTGCTGCAGTAGTCAAAGCTATATGGGTTACATCCTACCTAGGACAAAGCGCAGCCAGCAAGCTTACAAAACTTTATGCCACCTTCCAAGCATCCAAACTGTTGAATGTTCAGTCAGAGCAGGGAGAAAATCAACGATCTTGGTGTCAAGTCCTTCAGAGCATTCATGTCAACTAAAAGTGAGGCTAGAGCTCTGAAAGAGGTCAGTGCTAGGTATATAAAAATAAATCTTATCCTGGCAAAAAAAGATCATACAAAAAATAAAGATGCAGTGAGGGAGTGACTACATCAGTGAGCTATTCGAACATCTACTGTTGCGCAAGTTTTACTTACTCAACAGTAATACGTTCATCATTAGATCACTGCTGCAGTAGCCAAAGTTATATGGGTAGAATTCCAAGCTACAAAAGAGTGAGGATTAAGGTTGAGGGTACAGGATCCCATAGAGAATAATCCTAGACAAACTTGCTCTAGACTGGAAAAATTAGTATAGTTTTCAGTGCTCTGTAAAAGTATGTACAGAGGGCCAAGCTGCGACCTCAAATATTTACAGTCTACAGACTTCCACAAAGTCACTAAAGAAGCCAAGGCCCTAGCAGAATGCACTTTGATACTGCCTGGAATGGACTTCTTATGCTGGGAATAACAAAAGCAAATAACATGGGAACTATTTAGAAATTGTCTGCTTTGACATTGGTTGTCCTTTTTTCTAGCATTCACAAACAATGAACTGAATAAGTGTTCAGAATTTCTAAAGGTTTTAGTTCTGTGAAGTTAGTATCCGAGTTGTCTGTGGACACCCACAGTATGAACCCTCTTCAACCCCCACCCTGCTTTCTCTCATTTATAGGTTATGGAAAAAGGGACATAGATTGCTTGGCCCAAAAGTAAACTCAGATACCACTTTGCAAAAAAATCCTCATTTATCCGTAAAGAAAACCCGTGTTTGTGGAAAAACAGCTAAAGTTGACCCACAATTACATTTTGCAACTCTCATTCTTCTTGCAAAAGTCAGAGCAATCAGCAACACTGTCATGTTAAGAACTTCAAATCATCCTGAACAGCTGGTTTGAATGGAGAAAGTGTTAATTTTTCAGAAACAAAATTAACAGCCCAAGGAGGAGTCACCTATTTTCTAAGTGGATGGGTACACAGAATCCCTTTCACAACCAACATGACATGGAAGTAACTGAAAAAGGGGATCTGTGGGCAGACATGCTGGAATGGCCAAAAGAGTAATCTTGACAGAGGAATATAGGCTAGAGGATAAAAATATTGTGGAACTAGAGAAATGCTAGTCTTTAAAGGGTCTTGGTTCTTAATACGATACCAACTAGAAAATCTTTTCCATTTACTAACAATTTCCTAGTAGCAACTTTCTTTGCCTCTTAATACCTACTGCAGGTCATCTGAAAAAAAGGTGGCTAAAAGGTATTAGAATTCTATCTGGGCACTCTGAGACGGACTCAAGCTGGGGTGTTTCAAACAGCCCCTGTCTTGTGGGACTAGGTGAATTCTGCGAGGAAGGTTGTGGCAATTGCCTTGGCCATTTCCAAAAGAAGGGGAAAAAACACTGTTGCCTCGGCCAGCAGGGAGTCACCACAATGATCTTTATGGCGTTTGCCTTTTTCGGCTTTTCCCAGTTAGGGGTTGCCACAGCGGAACTCTGGTCCGCTAATGATTGGCAGTAGAATTTTTTTTTTTATGGTGCAGAGTTGCCAGCCCGAAGCCCAACCTTCAGCAAGGCATGCCTATTTACGCATGTCTTTCGGTGGCCACTCTACCGTGGGGAAGACATGCAGATTCCACACAGAAGGCACTCCAGCAGAAAATCGAACAGGAGAACCTCTTGCTGTGAGGCAACAATGCTACCGCTGTACCACCACGGCTTACCAGAATTTTCAGAATGATCTGGCTATCAGTGGAATGGCATACACAAACATTCTTGTCCATGTCCTTGTTTGGATGGTGCAGTGGTGCAGCAGTAGCACTGTCGCCTCACAGCAAGAGGCTCTCTGGTTTGATTGTCGGCTGGGGTGCCTTCTGTGTGGAGTCTGCATGTCCTCCCTGTGTTTGTGTGGGTTTCCTCAGTGTGGTCCGGTTTCCTCCCAGATTTTAAAGACATGTCTGGAGCGTTTCTCCCCGGGCCTCCGCTGAAAACTGGCTTTGTTCTAAGTCGGACTTTCCCAGTAAACAAATGTTAAATAAAAAAAAAAATAAACAGGAAAATAAGAATGCATCCATTTCTCAGGCCAGTTTGGAGAGGTCCTTGGACAGACTTGACAGTTGTTAATGCAGGCAAACATATCTGAAATTTTCCCCACAGCTGAATCATATCATGAAAGGCCCCAAGATTCAATTTCCACTCATGCAGGTCTGTTCTAGCCCTGCTCAGCTTGCATAGCACAACATTTTGTTCTGACAGAATGCAAGAAGCCTGGAGAGATACTGTGCTCAACTGGTGTACCCCCCCAGGCTACCATGGCTATCCTACACAGTACGATCTGGAACCCCCCCCCCCGTTTGTGTACCACATCACAGTGGTGTTTTAGAGAGCGGAATCCATTAATTACTGCAAGCATCTCTCTAATGTTTAATGTGTTTTGTCAGTCTTTTTTGTTCCAAAGACCCTGTATTATTATCCCAACAACACCCCTCCAAATAAAGACAGAGGTATCTGCTGCTCCAGACAGTTTTGGAACTGAAAGGGAAATGGGAGACCTAGATTCACATAAAAAATGCTCTCGCCACCAAAACGGTTCCCTTTTCAAATTCCAGTTTTGGGATTTGTAAAAAGTTAGGGTGTGCTGATTTTGGAAGCATACAGATTTTTACATACTAATGAACCTTTCTTATGTGGAGTCTGGCTATAAAAAGCAGGAGAATCAAATGTAATTAATCCTAAAATCCTCAAATCCCTTTGAAATCAACTGAATGGCAAGACTCGAATAAATCATGATACAGACCTACTTTTTCCTGTGGGTGAAAAGCTCTTTGAAAGGATACAAACCGAAGACAACCTGGGAATACTATTATGTGGAATGGAATAGGACAAGATTTGTGAATGCACTCGTGAAAACCTAATCTATGAAGGGGCTCTCTTAGTGAAGCAAAATATTCCTATCGCATGGAAAAACAGACATTGCAAGATAAGTAGTGTAAATAAGGGAAAAGGTAAATACCTTACAGTCTGCAATAGGCTATCACTGGACCTAGCCACTGTGAACACCCTTGGAACAGTCGACAGCCCAAAAAGATAATGCAAAGAACTGAAAAAGTAGTCCAGACACAATAAAACTTAAAACATTTGAAATCTATGACTGCTAGAAGGTAATAAGCATCCTTTAAATCTAGAATTACCAAAGCAACTGAAAGGGGGAATAACAGGCAACATGCTGTGAAAGGACAGCATTTTGAACTTTGAAACTTCTACAAACTGCTTGAGAAAGAAAAGATCTAGGAATGTTCTCGATAAAAGTTCTTTTGGTATGAGAAACATCCCTGTAAGGTACACAGTGAGATTCTATTACCCCTACAGCCAACAGCTGCTGAAAGATGGGAGAATTAAAGGAGTTTGATCCGAAAGATGAGGAAGAATTCCCCTGAAAAGGAGGTGGGGACTCCCAGCAGCCATTTGTACTCCTGATGGATAATTCTAAGAATCCATTTGTCTGAGAATTATATACCCAAGAGAAAATGTGTCTGACAGTTGGTTTAGAAGATTAAGTAACAGTTAATGACCTGTTTTCCTATGGTGCAAGACTTGATTCCCTCAGCCTCCACTGCCTCACTGTGCAATTTTGAGACAGACACCGCTGCCAGGTTGAGTCTGCAAAACATCCACAGAAATCAGTGCTCTACTCTGGAAAACAAATACAAATAAAGTAAATGGAGAACCAGTTGAAGATTGGAAGGGTTTCAAAAGTGGAAGGGAGAATTACATTTTTGTATGTATTCAATCCAGCCTGGAGTGTTCTGGTTTCTGGGAGGCTTCCCCTTTTTATAGCCTCATTCCCATTATTTTTGAATGCCAGCTTCCTGTACTTTACCAAGACCACTTATTTTGTTTTTTTTTATAAAAGGATAAATTAGGAATAAAACATTTAACAAACTAGAAGGAAACCTGAAAAATCTGAAGCACCCCTTGAATCAATTTTCCTCTCACATCACATTTTTCCACACCTCAGCAAAAGACTATCCAAATACAACCTCCCTATCAAAGAGGAGAATTAAAAAAAAAAATCAGCTTTTACATCTGCAGGCAATTTTTGATAATTTAACCATACAGATCTTCTTATAACAGACCCAGTAGCCACTGCTCTAGAAGTGACATCAGTTGAGTTACAAGAATACATGTCATAGAACATTTGGTTATTTGAGAAACAGAAGCAATAAGAGCTCAGATAAGATTTACTCTCAGATAAAGGGAAAAAATTAAAGTTATACCATTCATATTTTCAAAAGAAGCAAGCAAAAACTTTTAAATAAGACTGGTAAAATATATATTCTTTTGCTGAAAATAAAAAAGCTTTCTCATTCTTGTTAAAGGAAGAGGGATTAGCATTTACTAAATGTTTAGCTCAAAAAGATTTGACAAGGAAATCACTGCAGGGTCAGATCTGGAATAAGAAAACAAGTACTTGTTAGACGGAAGAATCGTATACAGTCCATCTGCCTTCTTGGGGCTGGAGGCTGGTTATCTGACGTGTTGCAGGTACCCTGTAAAGCTGGTAGAACTGGAAGAACAGCAGTAGGCTGAGAAAATTCCGGTTATAAGTATTTTTTTCAAAGAAACTGGAAGGCCGTATTGTTCCCAATGAAGATATTGATGCATTCTAGAGATGGTTTCAGAAAAGGAAAATTCTTCCAAGGGAAAATCACAAGAAAAAAACTTTCCGATTTGTTCCCTAAAATTCTATTCCCTGTTCATTGCAATGGGTATTCCAGGTGACCTTTTCCACAGTGAGAAAAGCCCTCTGTGGGTATGTGTCCAGCAAGACCCCCTAGAAAAACAAGTTGGAGATAGGGTGAGGTTAGGCTTTTTTAGATTCAGTCTGAATCCTAGGCTGGAGAAAGTATCCACAGTGAGATGTAGAATGGAAAGAAGTTCCTCCACAGAATCTGCTGGGATCAGGCAGCCATTTAGGTAGAGGTATACATGAATGCCCTTTGTCCTGCAACAGGCAATTACTGCAGCCAGGCACTTGAATACTCTGGGCACAGACAAGCCAAAGGGCAAATTAGATAATTCATAGCGATTTCCACCTGCTTTAAAATGAAGATGGTTCCTGTGTGACTTTACAATGGGGATATCTAAAAGAGCCTCTTTCAGATCAAAGATGACCATGAAGGACTTCCAAGATGGCTTCACACTGAGTAACAGCTTGTTTCTAGCTTTCCCACTGTGAAAACAAATTCAGCAGAGAAGGCCAATAGACTTGTTTGCATTTATGGGTAAATTCCAATAACTGGCTAGTAAGCGCACTGCCTGGATGCCAGGAATAAAGAAATACAAAAGACGTGGAAAAAAACATAGCTACAAAAAGTGAAGGAACACAGACTGGAGAAAGCTCTGCAGCTGTTCAGCAAAAAGAAATGCAACCTTCAGACATGACTTCCAATAACCAGCAGGAAGATACAAGTTAACTGCATACAGACCTGATTAAACTAAACAAAACACTGATGGAATATATTAACACAAACAAAGGGCTGGAAAAAATGGAAGCTTTAAACAGATATTCAGATGAGATGATAAAGCTGCAAAAATCACAGGTTGAAACTCAGAAAAGGCTGGCTGAATATGAGAATGTTAAGGAAGAGATGTTAATAATAGAATTAGAGGATAGTGCATGTAGGGAAAACCTGAGATTTTCAGATATACCAGATAACCTGGAAGGAAGAGACTGCATTAAATTTTATGAAAGCACAAATAAGCAACTGGACTGGTATTCCAGGAGTTGTTAGTTGAAAGGGCACATTGTATGTATGCTCCAAACCTAGCTATAAGAAAGCAATCTAGACCTTTAATAGTAAAGATGCAATCCTATCAGCAGAAGGAGTTGATTCTGACAAAACTGCGGCAGAAGGACAAAATACTAAAAGTGGGAGACAGCATAGAGTTTGTGGAGAATGATTACTCACTGTACACTAGGCAGAAGACGAGTAAATTCAATTCACTATTCAGAGACTATAGGTGTGAGATTCAAACTGCTGTATCCAGCTGTCTAAGATATTCTTCCCTGGAGGGACAAAATCATTTTTTGATTAAGTGCATGCTGAGGAGGAAATACAAAAGTTTGTCCAACAAAAAGTGAGCTGTGAAACAGGAGATTCTGCTTCTTGTTCTTCTGGTAAGAAAGACCAGAGAGAGACTGTACCTGTGAAACATTTTCTAGTATTTCAACAGAAAATGTTGGAGACAAGTAAGGGAGCATGAGAGCTGACTAGAAGAAGAGTAAGTTGGAAATGAAGCAGAGACAGGATTTGGGCAATGGAAAAGAACAGCAACAAAACCAGTAACTCAATGTGGGATTACAATGCAATAATTTTGTGAAATATGACAGAAGAAAATCTGGAAATATTGGACTTTTTCAAAATTTCTCAGATTTGTGGGGGACTTGTACATGCCCTACGTCATATGTCATTAATGTTTGGGAAAAAATGCTTTTCTGGAGGGGAAGAGAAGGGAGAAAGCTAAAGTAAAGAAAACATTTCTTTCCTTAACAGCACTGTACTTGTGGTGTATGGTTTTCTTTGCACACTATTTTAAGTGTAATGGGGATTGTAAACAGGTGCAGTTTTTCTTTTTCTCCCCTCTTCTCTTTCTTTTCTTGTACAACTTTGAGAAATATATGCAATGCAATGTAAAAAAGCCTGGTTAAAAAGGCGTGACAAAGTTAAAATTAATGTGGTTTTTTTTTTTCATTCTTGCATGGGGAAATGACTGTATTAAAGACCTTAGACTGATTAGTTTTAAGACAGAGCAAGTAAATGAAAAAGAATATTGAATATTATGAGGCTTTTCCTAGCAGATGCGTGTATATTTAGTAGCAATCCTGCAGCTGGTCTTCATGTTTCCATGGAATCAATCTGGTAAAGAGAAACTGGCAGTCTGGTTCTCATGTCTCCATGGAGACAATCTGATAAAGAGAAACTGGAGACAGTCTGGTAGAAGGGGATTGGCTAAGGGAAAATGAAAAAAAAAGAAGATAAATTGGCTAGGACATAATGCTCTCTGAAAGACATTAGGAGTTTTCCCAGTTGGGAGGGCTTTAAAGATAAGACAAAACCAATTAGTCGAAGTAAAGTTCTCAGTTTTTTTTTTATGCAATGAGGGTACTAATATAAACAGGTGTTTTTTTCCCTCCCTTCTCCCTTTTTGTTTGTTCTGTTTTAAGAAATGTAGGCAATGCAATGTAAAAAAAGAGGGAGAGAGGAAAGGTCTGGTTAAGAGTATGACAAAAGAAAAATCAGTGCGCCTTTTCCCTTTGCTTGCATAGGGAAATGACTGGGTTAAGACCCTAGACGTTACCCAGTAACAATTACAAAGCATGTAAATGAAAAATAATATTATAAGTCTTTTTTCTGGTAACAAGGTTCCCCTAGCTGTTTTGTACCTGGTCTGCATATCACTACAAGACAATTTCATAACGAGAAAATGGCTTGGAGAAAGTGTTTATTGAAAGCATTCAAGTGTTTTCTCAGCTGGGAAAGCTATAAAGATAGACAAAATCAAACAGCACCTACTAAATAACACAGGCTGTACCATGCACCTTAGCATGACTAACCTTACTTTTTGTCAACTCTAGCCTGTCTCTATGGTTGTCAACTTAGAAATAGAAGTTATGTTCTTACCATAACATTCCATGTTAGTTGTCTTCTTCTCGCCTTCTTTCTTGCTGGATGGGTTCGGAGCCGACCTCGGCTCCGACTCGGCCACTCTAAAAGCTCGAGAGTTGGTTCCACCGGCTCGAGGCTGCCCCTATATCCCACAATGCTAGGCATGAATTACCTCAGATCTCGTTTGTGAGCTAGGCCCAGCTAAAATACAACCAGAAAAAAAATGGAAAGGGAGTCCACCTCTATAAACACAGGGAAATAGGAAAGGTGACCTAAAGCCTGATCCAGGAAAATATGCACCGCAGAGCATATAGCTATAGCAAAGAGGTGGTAGAAAGAGAGGTCATAATCAAACTCCTCCAGGTCTGTCCAGGCCAGGGGGAAGGAGGGTGGGACGCAAGAAAGAAGGCGAGAAGAAGACAACTAACATGGAACGTTATGGTAAGAACATAACTTCTATATGTTAAGTTGTCTATCTCACCTTCATTCTTGCTGGATGGGACCGCATCCCTAGCACCTTGTCCCGGGTGGCCTAACGGAACAGACTCTTGAGAACAGTGGTACCAAAGTTAGCTCTATGCCTAGAAGCTAAATCCAACTTATAATGTGAAATGAAAGTGTGAGGAGTAGCCCAAGTAGCCGCTGCACAAATGGTGTCAATAGGCAGTCTGTCTTGGAAGGCTATAGAAGTAGCCAAAGCTCTGGTGGAGTGGGCTTTAGGTTTGTTAGGCAGCTTTTGGTGTCTAATTTCATAAACAATTGAAATCAGAGATGTTAGCCATCTAGATAGTGATACCTTGGAAACAGCAAGTCCCTTTCTGCCTACTGCATAAGAGACAAACAGCTGGTCAGTTTTTCTGAATTGTTTGGTCCTATCCAAATAGTACCTTAACTGACGATGAACATCTAGCCAATGCAGTTTTTGTTCAGACCTATTAGAATATTCTGGAAAAAACACCGGAAGGTCAATGCTTTGATTAAGGTTAGAAGCAGAGGCTACTTTAGGCAAAAAGGACGGGTTGGTTCGTAAAGATACCCTGTCTTTGTGGAACAACAGATATGGTGGTCGACAGCTGAGTGCATGAAGTTCTGAAACTCTTCTAGCTGAAGTAATAGCTACCAGAAAGAGAGTTTTCCATGATAGCAATTTTAAAGAACAGGAGGCTGCAGGTTCGAAAGGGGGGAGAATCAAAGAACTGAGAACTAAATTAAGGTCCCAAGGAGAAGGAGGATTTCTTATAGGAGGTCTGAGTAGAAAAACTCCCTTCAAAAAGGCTTTGCAAAGCTTGTGGGACATTATGGCAGACTCTGAAATGCCCACATGAAAGTTAGATATAGCTGCCAATTGAACTTTGAGAGTAGAAGGAGATGAACCTGCATGAAAGAGTTCAGCTAGAAAATCAAGAACCATATGGATGGGAGCAGTGAAAGGATCTAAGTCCCTTCCTTGAGCCCAATAGGCAAAACGTTTCCACTTACTCAGATAAATCTTTCGAGTGGAAGATTTGTGGGAAGCTATCAAAATATCTCGAACAGAGTGAGATATTCGAGGAAGCCTGGCTAAGGTTGGAACTGGAGGAACCAAGCAGTGAGGTTCAGAGAGGGGAGGGAGCGATGTAACTGACCCGACTGGTGGATCAAAAGATCTGGAACTAGGTCCAGATGCCAAGGTTGCTCCAACAGAAATTGATGTATAAAGGGGAACCAAACCTGTTGAGGCCAGTAAGGAGCAATGAGGATCAATGAGGCCTTCTGAGCGATAGCTTTCTGTATCACTTGAGAGATTAGTGGGAAGGGAGGAAATGCGTAGAGGAAATGCGTAGAGAAGTCCCCGAGGCCAAACTTGGACTAGAGCGTCTCTGCTGGGCTGGTCTGGTAACGGGAATAGTGTGAAATAATCTCTGCACTTGCTGTTTGGGGAGTAGCAAAAAGGTCAAGCAAGGCTGACCCCACTTGAGAAAAATTTCTCTCAACAGAGTCTTTCAGAGACCACTCGTGAGGCATGAGGATAGCTCTGCTCAACTTGTCCGCGATTTGATTGGACTTCCCGGGGATGTGCGTTGCTATCAGAAACCGCTGAGAAGAAATCGCCCATTGCCACAGTCTGAGTGCTTCTCGACATAGGGGATAGGACCTGGTTCCGCCTTGTTTGTTGATATACCACACTACAGACATATTGTCCGTCTGGATTGCTATCGTTCCAAAGGGAAGAGAGTCTTGAAGGGCCTGCAACGCTAGAAGCACTGCTCTCATCTCTAGAACATTTATGTGCAAGTGGCATTCGTCTGGTTGCCATGTGCCCTGGACAGTTCTGCCCTGATAATGCCCCCCCACCCGATCAGGGAGGCGTCCGTTGTCAGAGTAGCAACCGGAGGGGAAGGAACAAAGGGTCTTCCCAATAAGAGCTGAGGGGAAGACATCCACCACAGAAGATGATTTTTGCATGTTTGCGTAATCATAATGGTGTGGGACATCGGAAGTTGCTGGTATGACCATTGTGTGAAGAGCATCCATTGAAGGATTCTCATGTGAAATCTGGCTAATGGAAGCAGAGGAATGGCAGCCGCCATAATCCCCAATACTTTTAGAACTAACCTGGCTTTGACTCTGTTGCTGCTGAAAAGGAGCGAGACCAGTTTGTGTATGTCTGTTATTCTTTGATCTGTTAGCCTCGCAGACATGTTGACTGTGTCTAGATTTGCGCCTATGAAGGTAATAGTACGACAAGGCAACAAAACAGACTTTTCGCAATTTATTGAAATGCCTAAGTTTTGACAAATGCGAAAGGTGTAGTCTCTGGCCATTAGAAGAAGATGCTTGGTGGGAGCTGTGAGGAGCCAGTCGTCCAAATATGGAAACACCTGGAATCCTTGACGTCTCAGGTGAGAAGCTACCACTGCCATGCATTTGGTAAACACCCGGGGGGCAGTGGTGAGACCAAAGGGCAGGGCCCTGAATTGAAAATGACTGGTTCCCAGCCTGAAGCGGAGGAATCTTCTGGAGCGTCTGTTCATTTTTATGTGATAGTACGCATCCTGAACGTCTATAGAGCACATCCAGTTTTCCTTTCCCAATAGGGGAAGGATGGACTGTAGCGTGACCATCCGAAATCTTGTTTTCTTGACCGACTTGTTCAAGATACTGAGATCCAAAATTGGTCTCCAGTCCCCTGTTTTCTTTGGAACTAAAAAGAACCTGGAGTAGATTCCGGATCCTTGCTGGTCTGCTGGAACTGGCTGAATTGCTCTTTTTGCAAGCAGCTTTGAAATTTCCAAAGCTGCAAGATCCCTTTGAGCGGTGGAACATCTGGAAGGGATTTTTTGATTTGTTTGGAATGCGAAGAAGGGAATGGAATAGCCTTCGAAATGATGGACTGTACCCACTTGTCTTGAGTTAGGGATAGCCAGGCTTCTGGGTACAGTGACAATCTTCCCCCGACTGCCTCCGAAGGTGGACAGTCGGGCAACACCTCAGGGATGCTGAAAGGGCTCATCAGAAAAAGTTTCTCGATTGCCCTGGTTCTGCGGACCCCCTCTGCCTCTGGGGCGACGTCTACCATTATTGTTCCCTCCTCTGCCTCTGGAGGGGAACCGACTCTGTGAGTCAGGCAAATTCCCTTGAGATTGTTTGCGGAACCACATTTTCCCACTTTTCTGACCTTTGGGGTAAGGTCTAGAAGGAGTAGAAAAACGGACTCCGACGGCAGACAGAGTTTTGCCATCCATCTCGCACCTAGTCAAGGTTTCTTTCACTTGAGGACCAAAGAGAGATGATCCATCAAACGGGGAATTAGTGAAAGACGTTTTAAAGGGGTCCGCAAAATTGCATAGTCGCATCCAGGCATGCCGACGTAAGGCGACACCTGTCCCTGCGGCTCTACTCGCTCCATCAGCCGCATATGAAAGGAGGCGCATGGAGGAGTTAGCTATCGAATTTAGGGTAGTCAGCTGGGTGTTCATTTTGTCCTGAAAATCTGCAGCTGTAGGATCCTTCAACATCTCACTCTCTTCCTTGATCAAGTCTCTCTGGAGACGGGTGAAATGGCATAGGTAGTTCAGCGAACGCATTGCAAAGGTCGCTGACGAAAACATCCGCTTCCCATACCTGTCCATAGACCTAGATTCTTTGTTAGGGGGATGAACAGGCACTGAAGGATCAGCTAGTTCCTTCTTGGTGGCAGCAGCTACCACCATAGCATCCACATTAACACCTTTGGTCAGAAATTGTTTGTCAGTTGGTGCTGTTATAAATTTAGAAGGTCTCCTGGGGGTAGGGTCCACTGAGTCAGGAGCCGTCCAGGCTTTCTTTGCCACCACCTGCATGAGGGGATCAAAGGGAGGGGACACCCAGGAGGTGGAAGGGCGAGAGCCAAACGCCTCAAGATTCACAGATTCATCCTCCGAAGGGTTAAGGGCTGGCCAATTTCCCCTCTGTTTCAGGATCTCTAGAATGTCCGCAAAGGAGACATCTTCAGAAGGGGAACGGGGAACCTCGAATCCTCTAAATCTGTGTCAGAGGTGACAGACTCAGGTGAGTCTATGTGCTTCCTCTTACACTTTCTCTTCCTAGGGGGCTCCCCTGCCAATTCAGGGAGGCCTCGAAGGGGATGAGATCCCCACAGGGGATTCTTGAGGAGCTGGCTCTCTGCGGTCTGGGATGAGGGAGTGAGTAGACATAACCTGAGGCACCGAAGAGAGAGGGACGGACGGAGCCGACTGTGGAGTTGAACAAGGTTCCAACACACTCCGTATGACCTCGAACGCACCCCTGTCAGGCAGAGCCAAAGGTCCCCGCTCCGAGAAGCTGAGAACCTCCCTCGGCACCGACAGAGATGGCTCCGAGGCCAATGTCGGAGCCGAACTCACCAGCGCCGAAGCACCGAGAGGGAGAGGGGGGTCGGATAAGGGTCCAATGCCACTCACCCCCTTGGAGCCGACGAGGGAAGTCCGGCGCAGAGATTCTTCAAAAGAAGAAATCGGAGCAGACGACGGAGCCGAAGACAAATGTATCGGCTCCGACGCTACCACAGTCTCGGTTCCGAGACGCCCCGGCTCCAAGCTCAAAGGAGTCGGAGGAGGAATATTTAAAGGGATAGGTAGAGGCATCGACTGATGAGTCGGGCTCTGAAGCATTTGGGCCAGTGCCTCAGACTTTAGAAGTCGACTCACTACCCTCTGGAGGTCAGGATCCGAGAGCCTCGATGACCTGGAGGAGTGAGATCTGTGGCTCCGTTCAGACAGCAAGGGAGACGCTGGAGCCGAATGAACGGAGCCAAGGGATGGTGACCTCGACCTCTTTCTAGATGTCGGCTCCGATGGTCTGATCGGAGCCGACCCAGGAATCTCCAATACCTCGGCTCCAGCCGGAGCCGAGGGAACCACAGAAGCTGCAGTCAAGGACTCATCGGCTCCAGCCGGAGCCGATGCAGTAGCAGACTTCGAAGCCTTAGGCCTCGACTCAGAAGCTGGAGTCGAGGTCTTAGAAGTCTTGGAAGGTTTTCCCGATGTAGCAGATAGGGTACCTTCAGGCTTAAGCAAACCCCTTAGTATGAGTTTGTTTTTTCTTTCCTGCAGGACTCTAGGGCTGAAGCCATGGCATACAGCACAAGAGTCCTGCAGGTGTAAAGGTCCCAGGCAGTACACACAAGAAGTGTGACCGTCTGTCAGAGACATTTTCTGACAGCACGAGTCACACTTCTTGAAGCCTGAGACCTTTGAATCCTTGGACATTTTCAAGGAACCGAAGTGTAACCACACAAAAACACACACACACCGATTACACTGTCAGAAAAAATTAAGTTAAATTACTCTAAAACAAAACTTCTGAAAAGTTAAGTAAAGTTATAAGTATAAAAACCCTTACCAAAAACACATACACACACTGTAAGGGATGGAAGGGCCCGAAGGCCTAAGGAAAGAACTTATTAGTTCTTGAAGAAGGGCTGAATAAGGGAGAAAGTATAAATTATCCACTACACTGAAGGTAAAAGGGAAAAAACTAAGCTAAAGGAAGTTTAAACAGTTATTAGACTAATTAAAACTGACCTGGAGCTGGTAGAAAACACCTCGATCGCTGTAGCGGCAAACGAGATCTGAGGTAATTCACGCCTAGCATTGTGGGATATAGGGGCAGCCTCGAGCCGGTGGAACCAACTCTCGAGCTTTTAGAATGGCCGAGTCGGAGCCGAGGTCGGCTCCAAACCCATCCAGCAAGAATGAAGGCGAGATAGACAACTTAACATCTCTTGTTCTTATTAGGAAGCAAAAACTTCAATATTTGCAGATGTACAGAGTTTTGTGTGTTATTAAGACCAACATGCCAAACAGTGTATGCATGTAACATAAAAGGTGGAACTAGGCATTTAACAAAAAAGCAGTTATACATAAAAAGGTGGTAATAATAACTATAATAGAAAATGGTGCTTTCGGCAATGTCTAAATCTGAATGGTCTTGCAGATAAATATAAAAAAGAAAGTAGTGAACTATATTAAAAAATGCACAGTACAAATAGCAGGAGACACACCTGGAAAGAACTGAACATGTGAATTTGATACAGAAAGGTTCTCAGGATTGTTATTTAGCAGAATATCTGGGGCAAAGGAAAAAAAGAATACTTATGTTAATTGCAAGAGAAGCTCCAATAGTGACAGAAAAGGAGAAAAATAGATAATAATGGAAGATGTATATTACTAAGGGGCTACTGGCAAGGAAGGACAATTACACTGGCATACAATTACATTCCAACAAACTGGAATTTACATTCTACAAGATGCCCATAGACTAGATAGAATTTACATCTCACAGGAATATGTGCATTTAATTGAAGGTCTTGAAACATACCCAATAACTATATCGGATCATGTGCAAAAAATAACTAAAATAAAAACTCAAGATAATGAAATAAAATGAGACACTGGCACTTTCCCACCTACTGTCTGAAAACAGAGGAACTTAAGGAATGGGTTTTGGAATTAAATTCAGGAGCTACTAGAGAAGACAGAAATTTCTTCTGAAAATATAGCTAAGTAGTGGGATAAAACTAAAGTGCAATTTAAAACTATGGTGGAAATAGCTAACAAGTAACAAGAATTATTTAGAGGGACCGGCAAAAAGGAGCAACTGCAGAATGCTAAACAGAAAATAATGGATTACCTCGATAATATGCACAAGTTTAGAAAGATTGCTGTTAAGCAACTATTTTTTTTTTTTTTTGTTAATGCTAGACCACAAAAATTTTTAGCACAATGACTCGGGCAACAGAAAGTGGAAAGGGCTGTCACCAAGCTTAGGGAGACTATAACATGGGAGATAACAGATCCTGTAGAAATATTTTGAAAATGTTATGAAAGTTTGTATAAAGCAGAGAAATATGGAAATCAAGAAAGGTACAACTAGAAATGTTTTTGGAAGAATTAAATATGCCAAGGTTAGAGGTGAATGAGGCTCAATTACTAATAGTTAGGATAGGAAGAGATGAAACAAAAATGGCTATGTATAACCAATCTACAGGAAAGTCCCCAGCAATACATGGAGTTTGGAAGCTAGGAGGGGAAAAAAACTGAAAGATCTGGAAGGTTTTGCTTAACAGTATTTTAAGAGGCAGAGAAGTAGCAGCATCATGGAAGAAGGCGGTGGTAATGGTAATACCTAAAGAGGGTAAAGCTCCATCGGATCCAGCTTCATACAGGCCCATTTCAATACTAAACCATGATTACAAAGAGTTTATGCCTATAATGGCTAAAAGAATGGCAAAAGTGATACCAAAAGTGTTAGATATGGATCAGTATGGTTTTGTGCAGTGGAGGCAAAGATTTGACAATATTAGCAGAACACTGATAATCCAGAGGGAAGCAGAACATAAGAAAATACCACTGTTACTGGTGGGTCTTGATGCAGAGAAAGCATTTGACAGACTACAGTGGGACTTCATGAGGAGGATAATGGAAGCATTTGCTTTCCCTGATACAAATATAAGGTTGATTAGGAGTATATATGAAGGATCAGAGGTGAAAATTAAAGTAGGTGGGGTCCTCTCTGATAACTTCTGCTTGAGTAGAGGAACCAGGAAGGGTTGTCTGCTTTCCCCTTTGTTGTTTCCCTTATATTTAGGACCACTGGCAAAGAAAATAAGGGACTCAGAAATTCAAGGATATAATTGGTTATGGTAGTCAGGAAAAGGTGGCTCTATTTGCAGATATTATATACATTGCAAAACCAGAGAGAGACATTACACTGTTGTGGAACATTTTAAGACAGTTTCAAATCTTTGCGGGATACAAAATTAATGAAGCTAAAACAAAGCCAACAGCAGTAAATTATGCACCCACACACAAATTGGTGCAACATCATTCATATTTATGGGGACATGATAAAATGAAGCATTTAGGAATATGGATTAGAAATTATTCTGTTGAGCAAGCTGAGGATATGTGGGAAGAGACTAAATAGAAGAGGATACCAAAATTGAGAAACCGGAAGCTCTGTTATATGGATATGGATACCAAGATACAAGCAATTAAAATGTGTTTAGTCCCTTTAGTTTTATAGTCTTACACACAGGTCAGTCATATTTTTATCAACCACAGGAGAAGTTGTACAAACAAATACATACATAAAAAAAGAGTTGAAGGATTTTATCTGGGAAGACATCAAGAGTCAAGTGGGATAAGATGATACTTCCAATAAAACAAGGTGGACTAGAATTACCCAATTTGAGGGAGTATTTTACAGCAACACTTAAGGCCCTTATACATAGCACAATCAGAAAATTATAATTCAAAGGGGAAAGGAATAAGGATGATACTGGGGGAAAACTCAAGAAATAAGACAAGATTGGGTTTTGGATGCAGACTCTTAAGGAGAAAGAATAGCTGTGCAAAATCTTACCATAACCATAGATGTCCTTCTCTTCCATGTTGCAGTATTCTAGGTGTGGGATTTCCTGCCCACAGGCAACTCGTATGTGGCTGTTGCAGTGTGCGTGGGACATCACACGTAGGACCATAAACCAGGGGCCTTAAAAGTGATGTCTGCATGCACAATCCTCAGAACTTGAAGGCCAGCAGGCAGAGAATAAGGAGGAATGGCAGTTGTTTACAGGTGTGTGACTTGGAGTCCTACTGTAATGTAAGTAGTACAGGTAAGGAGTAAGACCTGGGGGGACTGGTGGATGGGAAGAAATACTGCAACATGGAAGAAAAGGACATCTATGGTTATGGTAAGATTTTGCACAACTATTCTATGTACTTCTATTCTTATGCTGCAGTATTCTAGGTGTGGGAGCATGCCACATACCACAGCTTAAGTGGATGACAGGGTGGTAGATGGAGAGTTCTACAAAAACCTGCAAAATTGCCCTGGTGAATCCTGCTCTAGCTCTGGAAACTTGGTCCAATTTGTAATGCTTGGTGAAGGTGTGGATAGTGGCCTAGGTGTCCGCTTCCAAAATAGATGCTGTGTCTAGGCCTTTCATGAAGACCCTGGAGATGGCCACATGTCTAGTGGAATGTGCCTCGATTCCCCTTGGGGGTTCCTTTCCATGGTGAGACTAGTAGAAATAAACAGCCTTCCTGATTCAGCATGTGATGGTTTGCTTGGAGACTGCCTTCTCTGGGGTGGAAGGAGACAAAGAGCTGGTTAGTCTTTCTGATGGGCCTTGGTCTTGTCCAGGTAAACTCTATGTTGTCTGTGCATGTCCAGGGAGTGCAGTATCCTCTACCCTTCATTAGTGGGCAAGGGGAAAAAGGTGGGTAGATGAATGGATTGGTTAAGAGAGGTCATTGACCACCTTAGGCATAAAGGAGGGGTTGGTTCACAGGGACACCCTGTCTTTGCGGAAGACTGTGTAGGGGGGACAGGCCATTACAGCCTGCAATTCTGACACTTCTGGCTGAAGTGATAGCCACCAGCAGGACCAGCTTCCATGTACATATCTGCAAGGAGGAAGGCCTGGCAGGTTCAAAAGGATGTTGGGTTAATTTCTCTAAGATGTAGTTAAGGTCCCAAGGTGGGGGGATAGATTTCCTAGGAGGTCTCATGTGCAATATCCCCTTAAGGAAGAGCTTTACATCAAGCCAGGCCAGCAAGGGGGGTTCCAAGGGCAGCAGGCTGATATGGTCGAGGTGTACTTTTACAGAAGAATAAGAGGCCACTTTTTATCAATTGACACAAGTAGTTTAGAACCAGGGGAACCTCGGCAGAGCTAGGCTCCCTTCCCTTTTGCAGACACCATTTTGCAAATCTTTCCCACTTAGCCAGGTAAGATTTTTTGCTGGTAGGTTTCCTTGCCTCCTATAGGACTGTAAGCACGTCCTCTGAGTAGTGGTGTCTGAAAGGGATCAAATGTTTATCACCCACAGAGTCAGAGACAACATCTGTAAGTGTGGGTGTAGGAGAGTTCCTTTGGCTTGTGTCAGTAGGTTCACCTTGTAGGGTGACAAAGTGATTGCCCTTGGCTAGTTTGTGAAGTAGGGGGAACTAGTGCTGCCTTGGCCAGTAGGGAGTCACTAACTAGATTTTTGGTTTGTCCTTCTGAATTTTCAGGAGGACTTTCAGAATCAGTGGGAATGGGGGGGAAGGCATAAAGGAACTTCCCCTCCCAAGAGATGCTAAAAACATCCACTCTCCATGCTAGAGGGGAGGGGGGTTTGAGCAGAAGTTCTGCAGTTGCCTGTTCTGGGGGAAGGCAAACAGGTCTATTTGTGGAGCATGCCAGCGGTGGACTATGTCTAAGAAGACATCCCTGTTCAGCATCCACTCATGCTGAGGCGAGGAGGTCCTGCTCAAGAGATCTGCTTGATGGTTGTCCTGAGAGGGGATGTAGACAGCCTCTCATCTCAACTTAGTCCTGCAGGCGAAGTCCCATATATCAGAAGGGATGGACTGCACAGCTGATAGGCCCTTTTGTCCTGAGAGGGGATGTAGACAGCCTCTCATCTCAACTTAGTCCTGCAGGCGAAGTCCCATATATCAGAAGGGATGGACTGCACAGCTGATAGGCCCTTGTTCCTCCCTGCTTGTTGAAGTACCACATCACGGTGGTGTTGTCACTGACAATGTGGAGCACCCCTGAAACCAGTAGGGGGGGTGGAGGTCTTTAGAGACAAGAAAACTGCTGTCATTTCCCTGACATTGATGTGTTTGGCCTGAAGAGAGGGATGACATTTTTCCTGAATCCTGTAAGAGGCCAGAGTTGCTCCCCAACCTGAATCTGAGGCATCTGTATGCATAACTTGGATTGGGGTGGAGGGGCTGTAGTGGGAGCCCTGGGTTCAATTGCACTTGTTGGATCCACCAGCTGATTTCTGTTTTCAGACAGGGAAGGAGGGGGAAGGCCTGCTCTAGGGGATGTAGGTGTTGGGACCAGGTGTTCTTCAGGAATCACTGCAGCCTGCACATGTGCATTCTTGCAGTAGTAGCATGGGGATGGTTGCTGCCATTAAACCCAGGAGATAAAGAAAATGCCTTGCCATCACCTTTTGGGACAGCAGAGCGTCCTGGAAGTGGGAAGTTAAAGATAAAACCTTGGCCTGTGGGAGAAAGGCCTTCATTGTGCCTGTTCTGATTCTGCAGCAGAGGAAAATCTTGTCCTGGCTTGGGATCAGAGGACTTGGGGAGGTTGATGGTGAATCCTAGGTTCTGCAGAAGGTACATGGTGAAATGTAGATGCTTCAATAAGGCATTCCTGGACTCTGCCAGAATCAAAATGTCATCCAGATAAGGGTAAATCTGTATCCCCAGAGTTCTGCAGAAGGCAATGGCTGGGGCTAGGCCCTTTGTCAAGACTCGGGGGGGGGGGGGATAAACCAAAAGGCAAGGCACTAAATTGGAAATGAGGAATGCCCAGAGAAATGCAGGCATTGTCTGTGGGAATTCCTGATGGGTATGTGCAGGTAGGCTTCCTTTAGGTCCAGGGAGGCCATGAAGACATTGGCTGGAATGAGAGGCAGCAGGGTGGGGGGAGAGCATTTAGAAAGAGGGTACCTGTGATGTAGGTTTAGAAAGGACAGATCTAAGATAGGTCTCCAGGGGCCATCTTTTTTTGGGGACCAGGAAGAGATGGGAGTAGAACCCCTATCCTTCCTATCCTGGAGGGACAGGGTCTATGGTGACTAGCTTTAAAAGATCTGCCAGAACTTGTGGCATGAGACGGGCCTGGTTTTTGGGGAGAAGAGGGATGCCTCTTCTGGGTGGCTTTTCTTTTCAGGATAGGAAGTACCCTTTTTGGATAATGTTTAAGACACACTGGTCTAAAGTGATGGATTACTAAAGGGGTAGACAGTGGGAAAGGCGGGCTGAGGGGGAGATGGGCAACGCAGTCACGCATTACTGGGGGCCTCCTGTGTCCTGAAAGGGCTGTCTGGGTTGCTGTGATGGAGCAGATGATCTGGAGTTGGTGGGTCTTTTAGCCCCTCTCCTGGATCTGGAAGAGGAGGGCTGTGAAATACATCTCACAAAGGTGGCCTTAGCAGTGTAGTTCCTATAATACTTGGGGATGGGTGACACCAGCAGGTGCTTGATGTCCTACAGTTATTTGCTTTTTATTTGTAAATTTTTAAAAAGGTCAGCAGATTGTTTTCTGAAAAGCACAGTGTGTTCCACGGGGAGGTTCTGGAGTCTTAGCCATGAGTACCTCCTGTGGGCTGAAGGAGATGCTGCAGACCTGGCGGATGGTTCTGCAGCATCGTAGCTGCATCTGATGGGATGCCTGGCTACCTATTGGGCCAAGGAAAGTTTGGATGAGATGTCCGTCTTGCTGGAACTGTCAGGCAAGGAAGAGGCTTGTGAGACCATATCTAATGCATACTTAGTCATGTGGGTCTGATAATTTATGGTTCTGAAAGCCAAAGTAGAAGAAGCGTACACCTTCTTCCCCATCCTATCCATGTACTTACTGTCCTTGTCAGTGGGTAGAAGGGAGGCAGAGGGCAGCAGTCTAAATTGCTTATCTGCTGTGGTGGCAATAACAGATGGGTCCTCCAGGGTGGCTTAACTAGGAATTTGTGGTCCTCTGGTAGTTTATAGAAGCAGTCAGGATGCTTAGGGGCCGGAGGCTGGGAGTCAGGGGCCTTAGAGGCCTCATTCAAGGCATCTAAGTAAGCAGGCAGAAAGTACAGTTGTGTACACTTACCATAAATGTAGATGTTAGAGTGTATTCACTGTTGCAGTCATTACATTTGGGTTATCTGCCTGCAGGTAGCCCTCAGCCAGCCTGAATACCAGAGTCTTGGATTCCTGCATCGGATGCTGTCTCTTCTTCCATGACGTCAGGCCGTCAGGGGTATAAAACATACAGCCGAAACCATTACATCAGTTTTTCTTGCTCCATATGTCAGGTGCCCCCATACTGGGAAGCAATTATATGTTATGTTACACCTCCAACAAAAAGCAAATACACCAGAAAGCTCAAAAACACCAAACAAGAAGGAAAAGTAGAGCCAAGAGAAGTCTGGGGGCTGGAGGAAGGGTAACCAGAACTGCAATAGTGAATACACTCAAACATCTACATTTATGGTAAGTCTACACAACTGTACTATGTTCTTCATGTTTCACTGTTGCAGTCATTACATTTGGGTTGATTCCCAAAGCTAAGGAATGGAGGAGGAAGTTGTAGAGCATTAGGACCAGCTATTAAGCCCTGCAATACTGCAGTGACAAAACCAGCTCTAGATTTAGAAAAATAGGCATGTGGTAATGCTTGGTGAAGGTATGTACAGAGCTCCAGGTAGCAGCTTCTAGGATGCCCCTGGTAGGGACTCCTCTGCGGAAGGCTGTAGAGGTAAATGCAGCCCTGGTGGAATGTGATCTTATTCCCTGTGGGGTAGGTTTTCCATGGTGCTTATAGCAGATATTAATGCAATGGGCTATCCATTTAGAAACGGTTTGCTTTGAAAAGGCCTTCCCCTCTGCCCCTGCAGCAAAGCCAACTAGAAGCTGTTCAGATTTTCTGAAAGGCTTATTCCTGTCCAAATGAAATCTAAGTCGTCTGTGTACATCCAAAGAGTGCAGTATTCATTCACCTTTGTTTGGTGGATTTGGGAAAAAGGTAGGCAAATGAATGGACTGATTTAGGGCCACACTAGACACCACCTTGGGCATAAAGGAAGGATTGGTCCTGAGGGAAACCCTGTCTGCATGGAAGATAATGAAGGGTCTTACTGCCATGAGGGCCTGTAATTCAGACACTCTTCTTGCTGAAGTGATTGCTAAAAGGAAGGCTGTTTTCCAAGAAAGGAATTTCAACTCTGTAGTTGCAGCTGATTCAAATGGACGGAGAGTGAGCTTTTCCAATAAGAAGTTAAGGTCCCAGGCTGGAGTATGGGCTCGCCTGGGGGGGGGGGGGGGTCTTACATTTTTGGCCCCTCTGAGGAACTGCTTTAGCAGGGGGTGAGAGAAGAGGGGTGGTTTCAGTATTATAATGTGCTAAAATGGCAGAGGCATGAATTTTAATTGACGAGAAGGATAGGCCCTTGTGGAGCATTTCTGTTAAGTACTGAAGACTAAGAGGTAAGCTGGGCACTGTTGTGCCCATCCCCTGAGTTTGACTCCAGGAACAGTATCTTTTCCACTTTTCAGCGTAAGATTTTCTAGGCCTCCTTGCTTCCAGAATCACATCTAGCACCTGCTTACTGAGGGATGCTATTGGACAGCTCAAGGAATTAGACAGGCTGCAAGGTTCAGGGTTTGAACCTGAGGGTGCAGAACCTGGCTCGCCTGCTGGGATAACAGGGAATGTGTCGGAGATAGGTGCCATGGGTCCAGCAGTACCATACTGCGCAAGAGGGGGTACCAATGCTGGCGTGGCCAGTCTAGTGCAATCAGTATTGTCCTTGGCTTGTCCTGTTTGATCTTTAGCAGAACCTTCGAGAGGAGAAGCAGAGGGGGAAAGGCATAAACCAAGAGGCTTTCCCAGGTAAAAGACAGGGCATCTACTTTCCAAGCTTGACTGTGGGGGAGTCCTTGTGCAGAATTTGTCC
This sequence comes from Protopterus annectens, assembly GCF_019279795.1. Taxonomy (NCBI): domain Eukaryota; kingdom Metazoa; phylum Chordata; order Ceratodontiformes; family Protopteridae; genus Protopterus; species Protopterus annectens. The sequence continues at coordinate 921,406,558 of NC_056743.1, read as the reverse complement.
AATTGGTAGTTCTGAGGGGAGGCAAACAGGTCTATCTCTAGAGTCCCCCACTTGTTCAAGAGGTTGAATATTTTTGGTTTCAGTTTCCATTTGTGCGGGTTCATGAGATTTCTGCTTAGGTTGTCTGCCAGTGAATTTAGCTTACCTGGCAGGAACTGAGCTTGTAGGTGCACTTGGTAGCTCAAGGCTGTATTCCACAGAGCCATGGCTAGTCTGCAGAGAGGGTGCGAGTGGATTCACCCCTGCTTGTTTATGCACCATATAACTGTGGTGTTGTCTGTCTTTACCAATAATTGTCCTGGAAGAGAATGTGGTCTTTGAAAGCTGTCTGGGAATTCTATACAGCTAACATTTCTTTTTGGTTGATATGCAGGTGCATCTGACTCTGGTTCCATTTGCCCTGAATGCACTGCCCTGCCAAGTTAGCCCCCCATGCATAGTCTGATGCGTCTGTTAGGGTTTGGGTGGCAGGGGGTAGAGTGAAAGGGAGCCCCTTGTTGTGGTAGCAGGCCTCTGACCACCAAAGGAACTCTGTCCTTAGACAAGGAATGATAAAAATCATTGTTTCCAGGTCCTGAGAATGTTGACACCATAAACTTTTTAAACACCATTGGAGTTTCCTCATATGTAGTCTTGCATATGGAATTAGCAGAATGCAAGAGGCCATGAACCCCAAGGCTTGCAGAATTTTCCTTGCAGATACCTGGGTCTTTGTGGCCAGTAGTTTGAAGTAGGCTGTCAAATAAACTTGTTGCTCTGGCGTGAGGAAAGCCATCTGGGAAGTTGTGTTCAAGCTTACTCCCAGGAATACAATCTGTTGGCAGGGTACTAGGTAAGATTTATTTTTGTTTATGGTGTACCCCAGAGAGGTTATAAGCTTCTTTACGAATGCCAGATGTTTTAATAGCAAGTCCTGGCTTTCTGCCTGAATCAGACAATCGTCCAGGTATGGGTATATTTGAACATTTCTCTGCCTGCAAAATGCAATGGCTGGAGCTAGACACTTTGTGAATACCCTGGGCACAGTAGATAAGCCAAAGGGAAGTGCAGAGAACTGATAGGGCATGGAGACTGCCCTGAAGCATATGTATTTCCTGCAAGATTCCCTTATTGGAATGTGCAGGTAAGCTTCCTTTAAGTCTAAGGTTGCCAACCAGGCATCTTTGCCTAGCATAGGAAGCAGCTGTTGAAGTTTTATCAGATAGGACGTCAGGAGCTGTCTTTTCTGGGTACCAGCAAAAGTCTGGAATAAAAACTTTGTCCCCTTAGTTCTGCTGGGACAAGGTGAATAGCCCTGATACTTAGGAGAGAGAGAACCTGCTGTTGAGCCTCTGCCCACTGATTTGGGGGTAGGGCTGGCCAACCGTTTGGGGTTGGTAGGGTGTAGAAGTGAAATCTGTATCCTTGGAAAATTATATTTAAAACCCACTTGTCCTGGGTAGTAAGTTCCCAGTTTTTTTGCATGCAGGGCGGGCTTTCCTTCTAAGGGAACAGGCAGTTGAGCAGGGCTTGGAAGGGTTAAGGTTACATCATTGTGACATTTTTCTGTAGGGGTGTCTTACTATTCCCTGCTTTGGAAGTGGGAGCCCCCCCCCCCCCAACTGCTTAGATCTATGCGTATCCTGAGACTGAAGTCTTGGAGGTCTGCTGTTCCTGGGTTTGGACTTAGAAGGCCTGGAAGGGACTGGAAAGGACCAGTTCTTTGAAGGCTAATGCCTTCTGGGAGGCTGTACTTGTAGAAAATCTAATAGTTTGCATAGATTTAGCTTTTTCCTCCATCTTTTTGAGGACTTCCTCTGCTTTGTTGCCAAAAGGCAGTCTAGGCTTAAGGGTGCATCCAGTAATTTAGCTTTAACATGATCTGGCAGGTTTTTTTCCTTAAGCCAAGCATGCCTTCCAAGTACAGACCCAGTGACAGCAGCCCTGCAAGATGCTTCTAAAGCATCAAAACCACATTGCAAAGTATGTTTACCAACTTGTTCTGCAGAATGCATTAAATCTTGCAAGTCTGTGTTCGGCACAGTCAGGAAACATCATTTTCTGTTTAAGTAGTCCCATAATATGCTGCTAAAACTTTAACATATGAGACTGGCAATTTAGAGCCCTAATGGCTAAAGTAGCAGAAGTGTAAACCTTCTTACCCCATCAGTCTAAGGCTCTAGAATCTCTATCAGAAGGGGTAGGGTTTTTGGCAGCAGTAGCCTTAATGCCTTTTGGTCCTTGGGAAATAGTCTCTGGATCGACAGTAGGATTCTTAAAGAGGAACTTGTGAGAGTCAGGTACTCTGTAGTATTGGTCAGGTTTTCTGGGAGCTGGAGGTAAAGTGTCTGGGGTAAGGCTAGATTCCAAGAAAACGTCATCTACAACAGCCAGAACTGGAGGGATAGCTAGAGGCCTGTGTTGAGGCAGGAGTAAGAATTCCCTTAGTCGCTTTTTGAACTCAGAATAGTCCTGGTTTTCCCAGTGGAAATGCTCCCTAAGGGTATGCAAAGTTTCACCAAAAGAAAAATCTTCTGCAGGAAAAGCAGAGAGAATGGAATCCTCTGCATCAGAATCCTCATAAGTATAAGGGCAAATCCTGGTAATTAGAAGGAGAAGAGATATCAGATTCCTGATCAGAAGAATTAGAAAATCGGTTCTAGGTCTCAGAGGGGGAAGGCTGGCTTCCCCTAATTAAGGTAGTAAGGTCTTCAGCCATTCTAAGCATTTGTTTTTGAGACATATGGGCCTGAGTCATCGGTTTGGTTGTCATTTTTCTAGGCATAGTGCGAGATTTAGTCCTGAGGAATTCGGTACTTTTAGTTGGAAACAATGCTGTCGGTTTAATATGAAAGTCTGTAGGCCTGAATACACCCTCAGAAGCCGGTGCCTGCACAGCAGCTCCAGACCCATCCAAGGTAGAGACACCCATAGGTTCCATAGTCTTAAGCATCTCGTGGCATACCAGACTCCGAATGGGTCTCAGTAGAGGCCTGCAAATCTGTAGTAACAGGTATCAGGGTCTGCGAAAGCACCTCACCGAGTACCGGCGGACTGGCGACTAGCTTAACGAAATCGTCGTTGGCAGTTTTGGACCTATGTGGTCTGTCTCTGTCTTTATCCTTACGCTTTTTCAGAAGATAGATAGTCGGATGGCTTAACGAAGCCATTTCGGAGTACAGAGATCGAGAATGAAAGTATTTAGCTACAAAAATTGCTTGACAACAAATAGTTCGGGCGTTGAACACAGCACAAAACAGACAATGAGGGACGTCGTGGTCTGGGCCTAAACACGTGATGCAGTAAGAATGAAAATCTCGGAGGTATTTGCTTTCCACAGGCAAGACCATTGTTAATTTTTTCGGACACTGGTTAGAGCAAGAAAAAAGGATCCCCAATGGGGTACTTATCTTTTTTTGAAGACTTTGAGTCTGAAACTCGAAAACGAAAATTTCAGGAGTCGGCCAACCGGCACTTGCAAACTGCTTCTGCTTCGGGCACCGCACGGCAAGAAAGACTGATGTAATGACGTTGGCTACATGTTTTATACCCCTGACGACCAGGCATAAAGGAAGAAGCGACAGCATCCAACGCAGAAATCTGAAGACACTGGTATTCAGGCCAGCCGAGGGCTACCTGCACGCAGATAACCCAAATGTAATGACTGCAACAGTAAAACACGAAGAACATCCAGGACTGCAAAAGTGAATACACGCGAACATCTACATTTATGGTAAGTGCACACAACTGTAATATGTTCTTCGTGTTTCACTGTTGCAGCCATCACACTTGGGTTAATTCGCAAAGCTGAAGAAATGGGTGGAGGCAGTCAAGAAAACTGGGGGCTGGCTAGGATGCCCTGCAAGACTGCGGTGGCAAAGCCTGCCCTGGATTTGGAGAAGACAGACAAGTGGTAATGCTTGGCGAAGTATGCACAGAAGTCCAAGTTGCAACCTCCAGCATATCCCTGGTGGGGACCCCTCTGAGAAAAGCTGCAGAGGTGGAGGTTACCCTGGTGGAATGTGTCCTGACCCCCTTTGGGGGCAGTTTCCCATGCTGTTTGTAGCAGAAATGGATGCAGTATGCTATCCATTTGGAGATCGTTTGGATATAGCCTTGCCCTCTGCCCCTGCTGCAAAGCTGACTAACAATTGGTCAGTTTTTATAAAAGATTTAGTCCTATCCAGATAGAATCTGAGCTGTTTGTGCACATCTAGAGAGTGCAGAATCCTTTCCTCCTTGTTTTGTGGGTTAGAGAAAAAGGTGGCCAAATGAATGGATTGGTTGAGAGCCACACTGGACACCACTTTAGGCATGAAGGATGGATTAGTCCTGAGGGTGACCCTGTCAGCATGGAAAATGATGAAGGGCTCTACAGCCATGCGTACTTGTAGCTCTGAAACTCTTCTAGCTGAAGTGATGACCAGAAGCGAGGCTGTTTTCCAAGAGAGGAATTTTAACTCTGCTGAAGCTGCAAGCTCAAGGGGGGGTAGGGTGAGCTTTTCCAACACAAAGTTAAGGTCCCAAGCTGGTGTAGGACTTCTTCTTGGTGGCCTTAAGTTATCCCCTCTTAGGAACTGTTTGATGAGAGAGTGTGAAAAGAGAGGTGTGTCTGTGCTGTAATGAGCAGAGATGGCAGAGGCATGTATTTTAATAGAAGAGAAGGATAGACACCTGTGTAGTAGGTCTGCTAGGTAATCCAGAATGACAGGTAAGGAGGGCTGCGCTGTTTTGGCTCCCTTAGCCTGGGATCCAGGTGCAAAACCTTTTCCACTTGTCAGCATAGCATTTTCTAGTGCTGGGGCTCTGGCCTCACATACAACCATCCAGGACTTGTTTGCTTAGGTTGACAGCTGGAGGGGAGGTCAGGGAATAAACCAGACTTCCAGGTTCAGGGTCTGCAATTGTGGATGCATGAATTCTCCATTCTTCTGGTCAGGAGTGTTGGGATCTGAGGTAGTTGCCATGGTGGCAGGGGTGACAGGCTGCGCAGCAGTGGGTACTAGTGCTGGCATGGCCAGTCTGGGGCAATCAAGATTGCCCTTGGTTTTTCCTCGCTTATTTTGAGCAGTACCCTTGAAATGAGTGGTAGAGGGGGAATGCATAGATCGAGAGGTCTACCCTTTGGAAGGATAGAGCATTCACTTTCCAGGCCTTGCTGTGAGGTTCCCTGTTGCACAATTTGCTGAGCTGATGACTGAAGTGGGAGGTAAAGAGGTGCCCCATTTCTGGGTTACAAGGTTGAAGGTTCTGTGGTCTAGCTGCCACTCTTGGGGGTCTAGCAGCTTTCTGCTTAAGTTGTCTGCCAGAGAGTTTAGGGAGCCTGGCAGGAATTGTGCTAGCAGGTGGATTTGCATGGCTGAGGCTATGTGCCAAAAGGTCATGGCGAACCTTCAGAGAGGGTAAGAGTGAGTCCCCCCCTCCTTGTTGATATACCACATCACTGTGGTGTTGTCGGTTTTGATCACGAGAGGCCCCAGGGAGAGTAGGTTTCTGAAAGCTGTCAGGGCATGCTGAACAACTAGCATCTCTTTTTGGTTGATGTGCAGATGTATTTGATATGGGCTCCAATGGCCCTTAATGCACCTGCCGGTCCAGGTGTGCACCCCAGGTACAGTCTGAGGCATCTGTGGTGAGGGTCTCAGTGGCATGGGGTTGTGAGAAGGGAAGTCCCTTGTAGTTGCATGCTGCTTCCCACCATAGAAAGTCTTTCCTTAGACAGGGTATAGTAGGTATGACAGTTTCCAGGTTGTGTGTTGACACCAACGGCTTTTTAGGTACCATTCTAGTTTCCTCATATGCAGTCTGTCATATGGAATGAGTAGAATGCAGGAGGCCATGAACCCTAGAGCTTGCAGGATTTTCCTTGCGAATAACTGGGTTCTGGTGGCTAGTTGAGAGAAGTAGCCCGTCAGGTAGGCTTGTTTTTCTGGAATAAGGAACGCCATCTGGGATGCAGTGTCCAGTCTTGCTCCCAGGAACTATTATGACTGCTTTTCGTTGATAGTATTCCCCAGGGAGCTCAGTAGGTCCTTTACAAAGGTTAGGTGCTGTAACAAATTTTCCTGTCTGCCTGAATCAGGCAATCGTCTAAGTAGGGGTAAATTTGAATATTTCTTTGTCTGCAAAAAGCAATGGCTGGAGGGAGGCATTTTGTGAAAACTCTGGGAGCAGTGGATAAGCCAAATTGAAGCTCAGAGAACTTAAAGTGCATAGATCCTGCCCTGAAACGTAGATTTTTCCTGCAAGATTCCCGGACTGGGATGTGTAGGTAGGCCTCTTTTAGATCTAGGGTGGCTAACCAAGTATCCTTGGAAAGCATAGGAAGAAGCTGCTGGATGGTGAGCATTTTGAATTTTGGTATCACCAAAAAGGTGTTTAGAATGGATAGCTTCAGTATTGGTCGTCAGGTGCCCTCTTTTCTGGGTACCAGGAAGAGTCTGGAATAGAAACCTTGGCCTAGCTGGTCTGCAGGAACATGCTGAATTGCCCTCATGGAGAGCAGGGGATGGACTTGTTTTTTGGCCCCTGCCCACTGGTTTGGAGGGAGATCTGGGAACACTTTTGGGGTTGGCAGAGTGTGGAAAAAAAATCTGTATCCCTAGGACAATGTTGAGGACCCAGTGGTCTTTGGTAATAGAGACCCAGTTGTTTGCATGGAAGGAGAGCTTTCCTCCTAGAGACACAAGCAGTTGGGCAGAGGTAAGGGATGGAAGTGTAAAGTCACTGTGAGTTTTTACTATAAGGGGGTGGGCTTAGCACTCCCTGGTTTGGAAGAGGAGGAACTCCATTGCTTAGATCTCTGCATTCCCTGGGACTGCTGTCTGGGGGATCTGCTTCCCCTGGGTCTAGGCTGAGCTGGCCTGGAGGGGGCAGGAAAGGACCAGTGCTTGGAGGAGCAATGCTTACTGAACCTTGGAGGCTGGACCTGTAGGAAGTATGTAACTGTCTGTATAGATTTAAGTTTTTTCTACCATCTTTTTTTAAGACCTCTTCTGCCTTGGTGCCAAACAAATTGTCTTTATTCAATGGTGCATCCAATAATTTGAATTTGACATGGTCTGGCAAGGGTTGTTCCTTAAGCCAAGCATGCCTTCTAAGGACAGAACCAATGACTGCTGCCATGCAAGATGTTTCTAGGGCATCAAAGCCACATTGCAAGATTTGCTTAATGACTTGGCTTGCAGAATGCATAAGCTCTTGTAATTCTTTATTTTCTGCACAACAGGAAAAAAAGATATTTTTTGTTTGAGGAGTTCCATGGTATGCTGCTATTTCAGCATGTAGAACTGACAATTTAGTGCTCTAATAGCTAAAGTTGCAGAGGTGTATACTTTTTTACCCCATCTGTCTATAGCTTGGGAATCCCCTGTCTGAAGGGGTGGGATTCTTAGCCGAGGTTGCTTTAATTCCTTTAGGTCCTTGGGAGATGACCTCTGGGTCAGCAGTAGGATTTTTGAAAAGGAATTTGTGAGGGTCAGGGACTCTGTAGCACCTGTCAAGTTTACTGGGAGCAGGAGGGAGAGGGGTGTCAGGAGTCAAACTGGATTCCATAACAACATCGTCCACGACATCCAAGACAGGAGGAATGGCTAAAGGTCTGTGCTGTGGCAAATTTAAGAATTCCCAGAGTCTCTTTTTTGACTGAGGATCGTCCTGACATTCCCAATGGAAATGCTCCCTTAAAGCATGTAGGGTTTCACCAAATGAAAAATCCTCGGGTGGAGAGCCAGAAGAAATGGATTCCCTCTGCATCAGAATAGTCATAAGCAGAGAAGGGTTGCATGTCTTCATATTCAGAAACCTCAGTCATCGGACTCCTGTTCAGATAAAACTACTGGGGACAAGTCTCTTTCTTTTGGAAGGGGTACACTGTCTTCCCCTAATAAGCATAATAAGGTCTTCCATCATTTTAAGCACTTGAGATTGAGGCATGAAAGCAGGTGCCTGAGCTTGGGTCATCTTTTTTTAGGCGTAGTTCGTACCCTGGGTCTTCTAAACTCTGTAGTTTTTGAAAGAACTGACACGAAAGTCGTCGGTTTGTGTAGAGTATCGGTAGTGCGAAGAACTTCCTGAGAATCCGGTGCCTGCTCAGCGGCTTTGGACCCATCCAAGGTAGACACATCTGCAGAATCCTTAGTCAAATAAGAGTCTCACGGCATACCGGACTCCGAATGGGTCTCGGTAGCGGCCTGCGAATCCACAGAAGCGGGCATCAGGGGCTGAGAAAGCTCCTCACTGAGAACCGGAGAACTGACTACTTGCTTAATGGAAGCGTCGTCTGCAGTTTTGGACCTGTGCGGTCTCTGTCTTTATCCTTACGTTTATTTCAGAAGATTGGTAGTCGGATGGCTTACCAAAGCCATACTAGAATACGAGGACTGAGAGCGAAAATATTTAGCTACAATAAGGGCCAGACATATATTTCTGGCGTTGAACAAAAGCAATAGCGAGGGACGTGGTGGTCTGGGTCTAAACAGGTGATGCAGTAAGAATGGAAGTCTCTGTGTGGTATTTGCTTTCCACAGGCGAGACAATTGTTAACTTTTTCTGACATCGGTTAGAGCAAGAAAAAAGGATCCACAATGGGGTATTTAGCTTTAGATGACTTCAATTTGGAAATGAAAACTCAGGCAGCGGCCGACTAGCACTCGTGCGAACTGCTTCTGCTTCGGGATCCTCGCAAAGAAAGACTGATGTAATGGCATTGGCTGCCTGATTTTATACCACTGACGACCTGACGTCAGTCTAAGTGACAGCAACCGATGCAGAAATACTAAGCCTCTGGTATTTGGGCCGACTGAGGGCTACCCCTGGCAAGATAACCCAAGTGTGATGATTGCAACAGTGAAACACAAAGAACATCTACAGTTGTTTCAGTGGTGTCTGATGTATGTTTGCAACCAAAATGTTGTCAATGTTGTTTTTCATTTATATAAATGTAAGACTGCCTATGTTATACCTGTTATAATTTAATAAAGATGTTTATTGGTGGGGGAGGGGGGCAGGGTTAACACGGCCCTTCCTAGAAGAGCATCAGTTTACTTAACCAGTGACACAGGAAGCAATTAAATAAATTATCTTCAGTCCTTCTGATGGCGATGTAATTCTGAGAGCACTGTCATATAATTCTATTTTAGCAATGTCAGTGTAATTGCAAATGTAAGGCAGAGTTGGTACTTGGTTTTACTACTTCAATACTGAGAGCTAGCAATCTGATACCGGTTTTCAGGCACTAAATTTCATTAATTAAAAAAAAAAGCTAACCATGAAAGCCTGAGGTGTTAATACAGGTAGGAGTTGTTTTTAGCATTTTGAACTTGGAACAAGGAGGAAAATTTAATCTGGAAAGATGCAGAATGGGTCTCTATGCGCCTTCTTGAAACTAGGAAAGGTCTGGTGTAATATCTTTTTCACCTTTCTAGTGGAGGTACCCTTTCTGTGGAGCCTTGCTGTAGTAGCAGACCTACTGGGACACAGCCTCTCAAACCTGTTTTGGTGTGACAGATGGTATATGCCTGCAGGATCTGGCAGAGATGCGAACAGTTTATAACCTGTTTTGATAATGCTGATCACTCATTTGCCCTGGGTGATTTTTTAAACATCTTTATTAAATTATCACACTAGACTGAGTTAAACATATATTAATAGAAAAGAAATCCATATTAAACACTCTTTCAATTTTACAAATGTTATACATCACATAGGTTTCCTTTCTTTACACCAATCAGTCCCAGACATTACACAGCTTGTCAATTCTTGCCCTCCCTTAAACTTCACTCCTCCGGAACATTATTCTGCATGTATTGCTCACACAGTATCGATTTCTATGTAATTTTACCCCTTCTCTTTTCTAAACATCTCTCTTCCAGTTCTTTTATGCCTTTTACAAAATTCAATGCTTCAAATACAGTTGGCTTGTATTTTGATTTCCATTTTATAGTAATTGCTCTTTTGGCAGCCAACAGAATTAAACTTAAAGCCTTACTATGTCTATGCAATTCAGATCTTAAGTCCAGCTCAAAAGAATAATTTCACTTCCTTACTTACAGCCACTTGCTCACCCAATATTTCTTACAAAATTACTCAGTAGGGAATTTTTTTAAATCTGCCAACTCATTACACTCTTAAAACATTTGTTCCCAGTTACCTATTTTTCCCCTCATCACATCTACAATACTTGCCATCTACCCAAGGAAGCATTCATTTAAATGTTTGGGTTATAAAAAAATATCTGAAAACAGTTCCAAGGAAAAATAATAAACCTTCTGGATTTTGTTACATACATGGAAGCCTTAAATATCTCCTCCCATTGTTTCATTCCCATTGTTTCATTGTAAAATCCTTTGCCAGTCTCTCTTCCCAATTTTTCCTAACCACCTCTGATTGTTATACTTATGCAATATTTTAGGTGCCCTACTAATTATCCCTTTTTAACAGCAGCTTCTGTTCCACACTTAACTAAACTCTACCAGAGCAGGTCTTTTATGTAGGATTGGCAGTTCTCTAGCAAATTCCAGTACCCCTTTGCTTATTTTCTGCACCTATACTTGCAACCATCCCTACTGGAAAAATCTTGTTCCATTCTTATGTTGGCTTAGTCTGTTGAACACTTTCGGCTACTTTCTGAATATAACACTCTGTATGGCGGTTATTCACTTCAAGGATCAGAATTCAAAATGGCATGCTTTCCTCATTTCTTCAACTTCCCCCTCCAACATCAATTTCCACTTTGAATTATAACCTTCTGCATGTGTTATGTATACAAGCCTTAACTGTGTTGTTGTATCTTTTCGGCTTTTCCCGGTTAGGGGTCACCACAACGGAACTCCGGTCCGCTAATGATTGGCAGAAGATTTTTACGTACCGACTTGCCAGGCCTGATGCACAACCCTCAACGAAGGTACGCCCATTCACGCATGTCTCCACACAGAAGACGCTTTAGCTGAGAATGGAACAAGACAACATCTTACTGTGAGATGACAATGCTACCGCAGCACCACCACCACACAAGCCTTAACTGTGTATCTCTAAAATATGCCTTCAAGTCATATAATCTGAAACCACCTTGTTCTATTGGAAGAATCAACTTATACCACTTAAGTCTTGCCCTCTTCCCATTCCAGATAAACTGGTTCCATTATTTTTTAAATATTGCCCACAACTTCTCCTCTGGTTGATATAAATATGCCTGATCTGTATATAAAACTTGTATCTAATATCCATACACATTAACAAGAGCTTCCAGTTTCTCAGTTTTTGTCATTATCTTTTGTTTAGTCTCTTCCCACCAGAGCTCTCAACTTTTATCAATAAAATTTGGAACAAAATTAAAAAATAACCAAGGATAAGGTCCCTAATTATGGACACATTTTAAATGCTGGCATTATTATATTAGTAATCCTAAAAATTAAAATTATTTCCAATTTTAGGAGGAATATGTCATAACAGAAGCATTTTAATCCATCCTCCTAAATACTTTCTCTTATATCCCCATATATGAGTATTGCTGAATCAATTTCTGTGTGGGTACATAAAATAAAGGCTATAGCTATATTATCTTCATTAATTGCATATCCCAAAGAGCTGAAACTGACTCAAATGTTCAAGAGCACCAACATGTCCTTTTCTGGATTTTAAAAGGCACAAAATATCATCTGGAAATACAGCCCACTTTTCCTGATTACAATACCAATCCTATTCTTGAATTTCTGAGTCCCTTATTCTTCGTCAATGGTTCTAAACATAAAGCAAATAAAGGGGGAAAGAACACCCCTGCCTGGTCCCTCTTTTCAAATCACAACATATGTAAGAGGAACCTTCTCACTTTAACTCGTCTGTGGTTCTTCTTACATCCTCCTAATTAACCTTATTACTGTATTAAGGAAAATGTATGCTTCCATTGCCCAACTCAAAACCCCAGGTTATTCTGTCAAATGCTTTATCTGCATTAAGATCCTCAAACAGCAGTGTTTGGTATTTAGTAGTACAGTGGAGAAATGTAAAAAGCAGAAGAATCTTGGGTATGGCATGGATTGACTACAAAAAAGCATTTAATAGTCTCCCTCTCATTCATGGATAAAAGAGTGCTTAAAAATGTACAAGATACACCCCACTCTGACTTTGCAATTAAGCCATGAAAAAGGACAAATTGTTATCCCAGGGAATAAAATCCAAAGGGGATATTCCAGAGTGACTCTGCCACTGTTACTATTCTGCCTTGCCCTTAATCCATTAAGATGTGTACTCAACAGTTTAGGCCATGGCTATAATCTGGCTCCTAGAAAACAACAAAGTGTAAAGACTTCTCACTTTCCCTTTGTCGATGACTTAAAACTGTATAGCTCATCAAATGAGGAACTGAAAGCACAACTGCAAGTTGTCAAAACTTTTTCAGATGACATAAGAATGTCATTTGGTCTTGATAAATGTGCAAAAGCAACCTTTAAAACAGGAAAACTGCAATGTCAGGAAAACATCAGTTTGGGACAATAATGTGATATAAAAACTTCAGCAAGGAGTATATAAATATTTTGGGAATTGAAGGATCAACAATAAAACATGAACAAATGTGAATAAAACTTAGTAAGGACTACTTCAGAAGACTTAAATTAATCCTGAAAACAGCACTGACATCTAGGAACAAAATCCAAGCTATAAACCAATTTGCTCTTCCTGTCCTAACTTAGTTTTAGAGTGATTGACTGGCCCCAAAACGTGTTGGATAGATTAGGTAGGAAAACAAGGATGCTTCATGCTCACCAAATGATTTTTAAAAATCAGTGCATACCAAAATGATATATTCCGTGTTCTGAAAGAGGGATGGGCCTCCTTGAAATTGATTATAATGTATAGCTCTGCAATCGTGGGACTCCACACAAATCTGCTGACCTCACAAGACCCAAATGTAGTGAGCTTTGAAACATGAGGAGAATGAAATCTAAGAGGACTTATCTGCTTTACCAAGCAGAAGCTTATCAGCATCAAGCAGGAATGGAAATCAAACCACAAGTAGATAAAAATCAGGCAGCAACTGAATGTGCCAAAACACAAAAGCAAGAATATAAGGTGAAAGATCAGACGAGAAAGGCAAGAAATGTGGAAAAAGCATAAAAATAGTTGCAAGTATAGAAAACTTCTGGAAGAACCTCATGCTGATCAGGAATGAATACAGAAATGGTTAAGGATAGGTGAATTCAAACCAAGAGATGAAAAGTTAATATTGGCAGCCCAAGATAGTGGGCTGCGCACAAGTCAGTTTATAAAGTCCATTGAACATGTGGGAGAAAGAGACAAATGTAAATTTTGTAAAACTGAATTGGAAACATTTGAACACCTCGTTGCTGGTACCAATACAGACAATACATACCAATGGCAGAAGGACTGTATAATGAAAGGCATAATAATGTGGCGAGACTGTTGCACTGGGGATTGTGCAAACATTATGGTATTGAAGTGGCCGAAAAACACTGGAAACATGAGCCACAAATACATCATAGAAAATGAAGAAGTCTAAGATCACATGGGAGCATCCATTACCAACAGTTCAAAAGATAGATGTTAGAAAACTGGATATAGTGGTCCAAGAAAAGAAGACAAGAGTAGCATTGATCATTGAAATTGCCATACCCAGTGACTAAAGTCATAAAATATGAGGATCTGCAGGCAGAAGCGAGAGCAATGTGGAAGAAAGATACCCACAGTTACAATAGTACTAGGAGCAATGGTTCTTATAAAAAAGAATTTACAGTCATATTTAGATATGTTACCAATACATGTAACAACATACAAATTGCAGGAGGAGTCATTACTGGGCACAATGTGGGTGCTGCGAAGAGCACTACTGGCTGACATCAAACATTGAAACAATACTAAATTTCATGAACTTTAATCATACTTTGGACTTAGGAATGGGGTCCATTCCCATTCATGGTATTAGAAACCCAAAAGAATTGGAGAAATTAAGAGAGACAGTATTTCCTTAGATTTTGCTTCCCTCTATCATTGTTCTATTCATGTTGTCAAATGTTTGCCACTCCATCCACAAAACTGCATTGATCCATACCAACTTTGGCAAAACTTTTGTCATTCTAGTATAGCCAAACACTTCATTATCATGATTTAAAATTAAAAATGGATCAATATGACCTGGGTCTGATGGGTCTTTACTGTCTTTAGGTAGTACAGCCACCACAGCTTTCTTTCAAGATGTCGGTGCTTCCCCTTTTAAAATATTGCTAAACAAAATCCCCTCCTAACTTCCAAACTTCCATAATACCATTTGTTCCTGAAGCCCATCCTGAAGCTTCATTATACAATCACCATCTTTTTCTCATCTCCTCTTATCTTACCCGATAGTTGCTGAGCATCATCTACCTCTGCCCTTGGCATGAGTCTTCCATACAAATTTCCATTTGTGATCTTTATTTCCACTTTTCTCTGCTTTAATAAGTGTTCATAAACTTTCCGAAATAGCTTTAATATCTCTACAGTATTTCTGGTTATTTTTGTTATAGGCTTCCTAAGTTTGCTGACACCCCTTCTACATTCTATTGTAGAAGTCGTTGTGCTAAAAGTTTTTTGTGCTCTGGAGTTATCAAAAAATAGTTGCTCAACAGCAATCGTTCTATACTAATGCATATATAGTACAGAAATATACCAAACGCTCCCTTATTTTCATTTTAGCACACTGTAGTTGCCTCTCCTTGTTCTGTGAGATTTCCCTTATTCTGCAATACTTCAACCTTTGACAGCCCCTGTAAATTACGATTTCTTCTTAACCACCCCCCCCACTTATTTCTACCCTATTTTTAAACATCTTCATTTTACCCCACTCAAGACATCACTTCTGAAAAAATTGCTATCTTCCCTAATACTACTCTAACAATTTCCACTACCCATTTCTAAAATCCATTTTTAACAGAGATGTGAAAGTGCTGGTGTCTGTTACTTCACTACCATCATTTTAGTTGTTACTGGTGCAAGATTGGAAATAGTTATTGGATGTGTGTCAAAGTATACAATAAAATACACATTTCTGTTAAATATAATTTCTATCCAGACTAGTCCAGTTATTATACCATAGGGAATATGTAAATTCTGTCAAAGTTCCTACCAGTGAATTTGTGTCTTGCAGACAAAATACTTTCATAAATTTCTTCAGTAATCTAACCTTGTTTTATTTTTCCTTCCAAGTTCCCCCAGATATATCCCCACTATTGCAAACAAAGTTCCATACTCCACCTACAAAAACAAGTTATGTACTCATCATAACATTCCATCTGTGTTGTCAGTCTTTGTTCATTCTTGATGAACGGGACTCTGTTCCGATCCTCTGAACCGGTTTGGCCATTATACAGCTCTTGCCAGCCAAATAATTCTCGAGCTAAGAGTCTACCCACAATCCCCCTCTCCATTACCTCCAATCGATTTTGCAGATTGCTTCTGCTTATAATTCCTATGTATAGTCTTGCTGTAATGTCCAAGGAAACAACCCTATGGAAACACAGGACAAGGGTTTTATCTCCTAGGAAATCTACAGGAGAGGGAAGGAGGCTGGGATGTCAAGAATGAAAGAAGATTGACAACACAGATAGAACGCTATGGTGAGTACCTAACTTCCTTATCAAATGTTGTCAATCTTCACTCATTCTTGATGAATGGGGACAGAGTCCACAGCTACTTCAGACTCTGGGTGGCCTTATGGAAGGATATCCCTAAGAATCATAAAGCCAAAGGATGCTCTTCCCTTGGAAATCATATCCAATTTATGAGTGCTAAAGGTACGAGATGTAGCCCAAGGTGCAGCTGTACAAATTTCATCCATAGAAGCTTTTGAATGAAAAACTGCTGAGGTGGCAATTGATCTGGTTGAATGCGCTTTAACAGGCGCAGGTAACTTTTGGTTATGTGCACAAATAAAGATAACACAATCTCTCAGCCATTTAGATAAGGTCACTTTTGATACAGCTTGCCCCACTGTTGGACCAGAAAGGAAATAACAATTGATCTGATTTCCTGGACTCTCTAATCCTGTTCAGGTAAAAACACATTTGCCCATGTACATCCAAGTAAGTGTAAGCAATATTCACCTTTGTTAAAAAAAAATTTGGAGAAGAAAACTGGTAACTCAATAGCTTTATTAATATTGGATTCACAGACCACCTTAGGAAGAAAGGAAGAGTTGGTTTTCAATGACATCCTATTCTTATGAAAAATGATATATGAGGGTTTTGCACATAATGCCTGGATCTCAAACTTTCCTGGCAGAAGTGATGGCTACTAGAAAAGGAGTTTTCCAGGAAAGGAATTTGAGATAGGAAGTGGCCGCTGGTTTACAGGAAGGTAGTACTAAATATTGCAAATCCAAGGTTAGATCCAACAGAGCAGAAGGCTCTTTGAATTGAGGTTTTAAACATAAGGCACCTTTTAGAAAGACCTTGCATAGGCGACAGGACATTAAAGAATGGTCGTCGTATCTATTATGAAAATTAGAAATGGCTACTAACTGAGCTCTAATGGTGGAAGCAAAAGCCCTAAGGGCAGCTAAAAATTCTAAAACTTTTTCAACAGGTGCCGAAAAGGGGTCCCAAGTTGTTTTCAGAAGCCCAAATTGAAAATCTCTTCCATTTACTAGAAGAGAGTCTCCTGGTGGAAGGTCTATGGGAAGCCAAAATAATTTTTTGTACGGGGAAGTTATATTATTCTGCCTGGTGACTAACAGATTTGGAAGAACAAAGCTGTGAAGCTTGAGAGAGAGTAGATCAGGATGCACCAATCCCTGCAGGTGAGACAGCAGGTCTGGGACTAGGTCCAGTATCCACTGATCATGAATCAATTTACGCCAAAGAAAGGGGAACCAAATTTGCCTGGGCCAGAAGGGAGTAATGAGAAACAATCACTTTGCTTCGCAACCTTTGGGCTTTCTTTATAAAGAGAGGTATGAGAGGAAACAGGGGAAAGGCATAAAGAAGGCCAGAGGGCCAATCGAGGACAGCATCACTCGGGGATTCTCCCTGAGGGGGGAATTAGGGTAAAGTAGCTGCTGCACTTGTAGGTTGGGGAGGCAAAGATCGCAGCAAGGGTGGCCCCATCGGCGAAAGATTTCCTTTGCCAGTTTGGGATTGAGAGACCACTCATGAGGCATTAGAATGTGTCTGCTCAGCTTGTCCGCTATCACATTGGAACTCCTCGGGATATGCGTTGCTACAAGAAAGCGGTTGGACAATATCTCCCACTGCCACACTCAGAGCTTCAGGGCAAAGGGGGTAGAATTTGGTTCCACCCTGTTTGTTGATGTACCAAACCAATGACATTGGCTTCCCTTGAGCTCCTACAGCATAGGACACAAAGAGTTGTTCCGATTTCCTGAAAGGCTTTGTTCTGTCCAAATAGTAACGTAGCTGTCTATGGATGTCTAAGGAATGTAGCAGCCTTTCCCCTTTGTTTTGAGGATTGGGGTAAAAGGTAGGTAAGTGTATGGCCTGATTTAAAGCTACCCTGGATACTACCTTAGGCATAAATGACGGGTTGGTTCGTAGGGAAACCCTGTCCTGATGGAAGATGAGAAAGGGCTGCACAGCCATGAGGGCTTGTAGTTCCGAAACCCTACGAGCTGAGGTAATGGCCAGAAGGAAAGCTGTTTTCCAGGACAAATATTGCAAATCTGTTGAGGCAGCTGGTTCAAAGGGAGGCAAAGTTAATTTTTCTAGAATGTAATTAAGATACCAGGCTGGTATTGGTTGTTTCCTTGGAGGTCTTATATTCTTAGCCCCTCTGAGGAACTGTCTTAAGAGTGGGTGAGAGAATAAGGGTGGATCAGTGTTGTATTCTGCAGAAATGGCTGAGGCATGGATTTTGATGGAGGAAAATGAAAGTCCACTGTTCAACAGCTCAGCTAGATACTGTAAAATCCGAGGCAAATTCAGTTTTCTAGGATCCTGGCCTTTTTTCTCATTCCAAGCGCAAAACCGTTTCCATTTTGTGGAGTAAGCCTTTCTAGTAGATGGCCTTCTGGCCTCCAAAATGACATCCTGCACCTCCTTGGAGAGTAGGGTCTGTTGTGGTGTTAAGGAATTTTCCATGCAGCCAGATTGAGTGTTTTCAGCTGACTGTGAAGAGCTTTGTAGCTGTGCTGAGTCAGTAGAAGAGGCATTAGAGGTAGGGTCCAGGGAGGAGAATGTGTTAGGCTCCTCAGGAGTGGGTACCAGTGTTGTCTTGGCCAGTCTGGAGCAATCAGTATCATCTTCGGTCTGTCTGCTCTTGCTTTCAAGAGCACCTTGGGCAGAAGAGGCAAAGGTGGGAAGGTGTAAACTGTCCGTGCTGCCCAACTGAAAGAAAGGGCGTCCACTCTCCAGGCCTTTGGATGGAATGTCCTTGAGCAGAATTTTGTCAATTGATGATTCCTGTGGGAGGCAAAGAGATCTATGTCTGGCCTTCCCCACGCTTGGATTATATTTGTAAACACTTGAGGATGCAACTTCCATTCGTGCGGGTCTGTCATATTTCTGCTTAGATTGTCTGCCAGCGTGTTTTCCAACCCTGGCAGGTACTGTGCTTGAAGTTCGATTTGCCATTCCAGAGCCAAGTTCCAAAGTGACATGGCCAGCCTGCACAGGGGGTATGAATGTGTTCCTCCTTGTTTATGTACCACATTACTGTGGTGTTGTCTGTTCTCATCAATAATTGCCCTGGATGCAGGAGATCCTTGAAAGCTGTAATTGCATTTATCACTACTAGCATTTCCTTTTAATTGATGTGAAGGTGCTTTTCCTTTTGGGACCATTTGCCCTGAATGCACCTGTCTGTCATGTGTGCCCCCCAGGCATAGTCTGAGGCATCTGTTGTGATGACTTGATTTGCTTGAGGCTTGCAGAATGGTAGACCTGTGTTTGTTTGGCATGCTTGGGCCCACCATAGAAATTCCTTTTGCAAACATGGGATTAGTGGTATTATTGTTTCCAAACTGTGGCTGTGTTGAGACCATAGGTTTTTTAGGTACCATTGAAGTTTCCGCATATGCAACTTTGCACATGGGATTAGAAGAACGCAAGATGCCATGAAGCCCAGAGCCTGCAGGATTTTCCTTGCAGTTAGCCTGGTACAATTTGCTAGTATTTTGAAGTACTGATTTAGTTGCCCCTGTTTTTCTGGCGTAAGATAGGCCATCTGAGTGTTTGTGTCCAAGTTGGCACCCAGGAAAATTATTTTCTGAGATGGTGTTAGCCTGGATTTGTCTTTGTTGACCGTGTATCCCAGAGAATTCAATAACAGTGTTACATAAGCCAGATGTTCCAGAAGTATGTGTTTGCTGTCCGCTTGGATCAGGCAGTCATCCAAATAAGGGTAAATTTGTATCCCTTGAAGTCTGCAGTAGGCAATTACTGATGCCAGGCATTTCGTGAATACTCTGGGCGCAGTAGATAAGCCAAAGGGCAATGCAGAGAATTGATAGTGGATTGAACCTGCAAGAAATCTGAGGTATCTTCTGCAGCTTTGTCTGATTGGGACATGCAGGTATGCCTCCTTGAGGTCCAATGTTACCAGCCAAGACTCCTTGCCCAGCATGGGAAGAAGCTACTGTAAGGTGAGCATCTTGAATTTTGGTACGAGTAGAAATGTGTTTAGGATGGATAAGTCCAGAATGGGTCTCCAATCGGTTCCCTTCCTTGGTACCAGGAATAGTCTGGAATAAAAAAATTGGCATTGTTCGTGAGTAGGTACCTCTTGAATAGCTTTCATGTTCATGAGCTTTGAAATTTGTATTTGAGCCTCTGTCCTTTGATTGTGTGGCAGGTTCGGCATGCCTCTCATTTTTGGAAGAGTGTGAAAATGAAATCTGTAGCCTCTGTTTATAATGTCCAGGATCCATTTGTCTTGTTGTGATAATATGCCAATTTTTTGAAAATAATGCCAGCTTTCCTCCCAAGGGTGCTGCCAGCTGAGACTTGCTTGGCATGCAAAGGGGAAAGTCATTGGGTTTGTTTCCTGTATTGTTGTGCACTGTCTTCGCCATTGTCTGCCTCTATATGATCCTTGAGATTGTCCTCTGCCCCTTGTGCGCCTGTATCTACCTCTTTGGGGCTTGTCCGTGGCTGTAAAGGACCAGTTTTTTGAAGGCCAATTTCTGTTAAAACGTGGTGGTTGTACCTGTAGAAAAGCTTTAACAGTTTGCATACATTTAGCTTTTTCTTCCATTTTCCGTAGTATCTCCTCAGCATTAGTACCAAATAATGCATCATTTTGTAAAGGAGCATCTAGTAGTTTAGCTTTAACATGATCAGGCAAGGTTTGTTCCCTATGACTGATCCTGTAACAGCAGCTCTACTTGAGGCCTCTAGAGCATCACAGCCACATTGTAAGGTGTGTTTACCCACTTGTTCTGCACTATGCATCATATCCTGCAACTCCTTCAAATCTGGTTGTTCAGGTTGTGACATTTTATTCCTTAATTGTGATAACAGAAACTGATGATATTTAAGCATATGGAACTGACAATTTAAGGCCCTCATGGCTAGGGTGGCCGAGGTATATACCTTTTTCCCCACCTTTCTAAGGATCTAGACTCTCTTTCGGAAGGTAATGTATTCTTAGCAGTAGAGGCCTTCATTCCCTTGGGGCCTTGAGAAATGGTTTCAGGGTCAGCATTATGGCTTTTGTAAAGAAATTGGTGTGAGTTAGGAACTCCGTAGTACCTATCAGGCTTGACTGGGGCAGGAGGCAGGGAATCCGGATTAAGGCAAGCCTCTGAGTAAACATCATCAAGTATGTCCAAGACAGGAGGAATCGCCAGAGGTCTGTGCTGAGGTAGCAAAAGAAATTCCCTAAGTCTTTTCTTGGAATCTGAAAAATCTTGGCCTTCCCAATGGAAGTGTTCCCTCAAGGTATGCAAGGTTTCCCCGAAAGAGAAATCCTCTGGGGGAGATACAGAAGGAATGGACTGCTCTGCATCAGAATCTTCAAAAGGGGAGTACAAGTGTTCCTCTTCATCAGAATGTTCTGAAATAATGGAGCCCTGGTCAGAAGAGGGAGAATCTTCCTCCACTCTGGGTCTCTTGTCCGGAGGGGGTTGGGAACCCCTGATAAGAGTTAATTAAATCCTCAGCCATTTTGAGCATCTGCTTTTTAGGCATGGGACCTGGAGATGGGCCCTGTGCAACAGGCCTCTTGGGATGCATGGCTGATTTGGACTTAGTAAAGGCCTTTATGGAAAAGGAAGATGAGGGTCTGAAGACACCATGGGTGGAAGTGGACCTGTCCACATTAAGAGGCTCAACACTTACAGTGGCTTCGGTAGCTGTAGTCACGGTATGGGCCAAGACACCTGCGGTCTCGGTTACAGAAGACACCACCGGAGAAGTGTCGTCGGTAGTCAGGGGCTGTGTAGGCACCTCGCTGAGAACCGGACCACGTGTAGTCAGTTTTGGCGTGGTGTCAGTGGAGACCGCGGACCTCGCGTGTCGGTCTTTGTCCTTGCGTTGATTTTGGACAAAATGGTAGTCGGAGTCTCAGACGACATTTTATAATCAAAAGCTTTACCAAAAAAGTGCTGGGCAAACTCCGCCCGACGCTTAATAGTGCGTTTATTGAAAGTAGCACAAAAGCGACAGCCCGAGACGTCATGGTCTGGGCCTAAACAAGGTATACAGAGGGAATGGAAATCCTTATGCGGTATTTGCTTCCCACAAGAAATACAATTGTTAACTTTGTCTGACATCGGTCTGAGGCAAGAAAAGTTTCTCCAATGGGGTACTTAGCTTTAAAGAAGACTTCGGTTTCCAAATTATCGTAATTTCAGGAGCTGGCTGACCGGCACTTGCGAACTGCTTCTGGCACCCCTGTCGCACTGACGTCAGGAAAGAAAGCGACGACAACCGACGCTGGACCTAGACTTTGGAATTCGGCCGACCGAGGACCCGCCTGACGGCAGGAGAACCCATCTCTTATGACTGCAGCTGTATGCACGATGAACATCAAAGGGACGGCCGATTAGGAAGACTTCTGACTGCATCCACCAGAATACATCCTTTCTGCAATGTTCTGTTACTAAGATCGGGCGAGTCATAGGTTCATAGGTAGGTACTAGGCTATCAGCCCAAGAGCCTATTTAAGCCTAGCCAACAAGGTTCCCTGGCTTATGCCACCCAAGAAAGTTATTTTCCTGTGCCACTGTCAAGCAGAGACACAGAAGTGATCCCCGGGGTGTATTTCCTATTTCCCATCCACACAAGATTTTTCTTGAAGAGTGCTAATGAACTTTGCTTGACATAGATGGGTAGCCTGTTCCAGAGTATGGGAAGTCTCTGGGACAGAGACATTCATTGGATGGGAAAGGATGGACCATTGGGAGGCTAGAAGCCATTGAAGTATCCTCATGTGAAATCTCGCCAAGGGATCCAGGGTGATGGCCACTGCTATAGATCCTAGGGCTAAGGACGAGTAGAGCGTGCACTTTGTTTTTCATTAAAATGAGTTGTACTTGAAACCTTATCTTTTGAAGTCTGGGAAAGGGTAGAGAAGCTATACATGAAACTGTGTTGATGTGGCCTCCTATGAATTCTAGGTCCTCAGTGGGAGATAGCTGTGACTTCTTTTGACTGTTATGTCCAGGCCACTGAACAAGTTTATGATGAATACACTGGATGGCACAGCGGTAGCATTGTCACCTCACAGCAAGAGGTTCTCCGGTTCGATTCTCGGTTGGGGTGCCTTCTGTGCGGAGTCTGCATGTCCTTCCTGCATTCGTGTGGATTTCCTCCCACGTCATAAAGACATGCGTCTGGAGTACTTCTCCCTGGGCCTCTGCTGAAAATTGGCTTTGTTCCAAGTCGGACTTTCCCAGTAAACAAATGTTAAAAAAATAAAATAAATGAAGTCCATGGCTTGAAGCAGTAGATGCCTGTGGGGGAGGTGAGGAGCCAGTCATCTAGATAAGGAAACACCCGGAATCCGTGTAGTCTCACGCAAGTTCCGACTACTGCCATGCATTTGGTGAACACACTGGGAGATGTGGTGAGGCCAAAGGGCAACGCTCTGAACTGATGATGACTGCCCCCTAGCCGAAAGTGGAGATACCTTCCTGAGTGCTTGTCCATCCTTATGTGATAATACACATCTTGAAGTTCTATAGAGCACATCCAATCATTTTCCCCTAGAAAAGGGAGAAGATATTGAACCATGACCACCCAGAATTTTGTCTGCTGAACAAACTTGTTCAGAAGGCTGAGGTCCAATATCGGCCTCCAGTCTCCCATATTCTTTGGCACTAAAAACATCCTGAAGTAAAATCCAGATCCTATATGGTCTGGTGGAACTTCTTGGATGACTCTTTCTTTTAGAAGCTTTTGAACTTCTATAGATGCTTGATCCCTCTGATTGGGTGGAACATTGGGGATTTTTCTCAATTATCTCATGAAAAGGGTTAAGGGTATGTGATGACCTCTGGTAATGATTCTCTGCACCCAAGTATTGGAGGTTATTTGCCACCAGGCGGCAGAGTGTAGTGAGAGCCGACCAACCTCCTTTCAGGAGCGCTGGCAGGGTTGTCCAGAGAAAAAGTATCTGCAACCCTGATTTCATGGGCCACCTCTGCCTTGCTGGCGGCATCTGAGCTCACTCCTCTGCCCCAAGGGTAGCCGCTGTCACACGTGTCCTGGAAAGGCCCCTGGGACTTTTTGAACCACATCTTTCCACTTCTCCGATTCCTGGAGTAGGATCGCTGAAGAGTAGAAAAATGAATGCCCACAGCAGACAGGTTCTTTCCATCCTTCTCACACCTGGCTAGTGTGTCCTTCACCTTGGGGCCAAACAA
Source organism: Protopterus annectens (assembly GCF_019279795.1). Classification (NCBI taxonomy): domain Eukaryota; kingdom Metazoa; phylum Chordata; order Ceratodontiformes; family Protopteridae; genus Protopterus; species Protopterus annectens. Next base: position 921,382,770 of record NC_056743.1, on the reverse strand, counting down.
AGATGATCAGTCAAATGGAGCATTGACAAAGGAGGACTTGAATGGCCCCGCAAATTTACATAAGTGCATCCAAGTGAGGTGCTTTATGGCATTGCCTAAACCCTCTTGCTCTGGTCATGCCTTTGGCTGCATGTGCAATGAGCCTCATGGATGAGTTTGATATAGACTCCAGGGTGGCTAGTTGAGAGGCTACCTTGTTCCTGCACCTTGCCAGACACTGATCCCACCACAGTATCTGATAACTCCTTGATCAGATCTCTCTGAAGTCTAGTAAAATCTGCCGTGAAGTTCAAAGACCTAAGTGCGAAGGATGATGAAGTGCAGACCTGCTTTACACATCTGCCCATCGTCCTACACTCCGGTTAGGAGGGTAGAGGGAAGAACTCTCATTGGAGAGAGTTTTCTTGGCGGCAGCGGTCACTACCATGGCATCGACTGCTAAACCCTTGGCCCAATGTTGGTGGTCTTCAGGAGGTGATAAAAATTTGTCCGGTCTCCAGGGAATAGGCTCTGTGGAGTTCGTGGTCTTCCAAGCCCACTATGCGATCACCTTAAGATAGTCAGAGGGTGGGGTCACGCAGAAAGTAGATGGTCTAGCACCGAATGCTTGCAAGTAGACAGATTCCTCTGAGCTCAGGTCTTGGGGCTCTCAGTTACCCCGCTGCTTGAGGATCTCTTGGATGTCTCCAAAGGAGACATTCAGGGGTGACCAGAGGGAACCTTCCCCTTCACTGAAATCTGTGCTCTCTGTGACATTCTTCTGGGGGAACCTAGGTGCTTCCTCCTGCACGTCTTTGTATGGGGGGGTTCCTCAGCGGGGATCTCTGAGGAAGACTCTGAAGAGGAAAAACTTGAAGCATCAATGATTGCTGTCCTGTCATGGAAACTGGTGTCAGCTCTGGACCAGAAGAAATGGTAATGTGACACATCGAGGAATCATTTGAGAGCCTGCATAGGCTAAAGCCCTCTCCATAACCACCGCCCCCGAGGAGTGGGAGCCCGGAACAAAGAAAGACCACCTCAGAACTGGGGCCATAGTTCACACTCCAAAGCAGAAGCCAGGAATGGACCCACAACCGGCAAGATTCCGAGAGCCAAGATTGGCTCCATATAAAAAACAGGAGCTGATCAGAGACCCTTCGAACAGACAGATTCTCTGGGCCGAGACTCCACTATCGATTCCAAGAAGGGAAGTGAAGTCAGAGCAACATCAGGTGCCGAGGTAGGGATGTCCAATGGCACCAGAACAGCTGGTACAGAGGGGATCGAAGTGTTGTGCTCCGAAGATGCGATGGAAGTCGTAGGAGACACAGGAGTCCTTGGAGAAGATATCCCAACTCCTGGAGGGAGAGGAGCCTGAGAAGGAGTCAGAATACCTCTGGCCAACAAAAGCTGATCCACCAATCTCACGACGTCTACATCGGAGAAACACCCGGAGGATCAAGCAGGCGATCCTGAAGGGAACTCGGGTCATTCTAGAAAGGGAGTGGGCAACTGGCCTGCAAAAGGGTCTATGGAAAGTGAATACCTTATCCTGGGAAAAAGATTTGGGTCTGGTTTCAGCACTGAGGGGGTGGGCAGAACCTGTTGAGACGCCAATGGAGAAGTCAGAGCTGGAAACTAAAGAAGGCGGTGCCAAAGGCACCATAATGGCAGTAGTCAGTGCAAAGGATTCTTTAAGTTGAAGTTTCAGTACCCTTTGCTTTCGGTTCAGTAGAGTTAGTCGGAACCACAGCCTTGTGTTTTTGTGCCACTGGTGCCATGGGGGACACAGGTACTGAGTGGCTCTTCTTTTGGACAGAGTCCGATTTGGGATCAGACTTGGAGAAGGCTTCACTAAAAGTAGTTTTTAACAAGCCCCTCAAAACGAGCTTGTTCCGATGCTTGCCCAAGGCCCAGTTAACTAAAAGTTTAGCAGATGTCACAATTTTGATAGAGATGTAGAACTCTTGGACAATACACACATGAAAGACACCCATCAGAACTAGGCATCTTTCTTCCACAGTCTTGGCACTGTTTAAATCCAGAAGTGTCTGTATGCTTTTCCACCATTTTAACAAATAGCATATAAAGGAAACAAGCTAAACACACTAACACATGCACAGAAAGGATAAAAGGAAGGTCTACAAACTATGGTAGTGGAGAAATACCTAAAGGTACAAGAGAAGAGAGGGAAGGAAAGTACAAACAATGGCACTAGGAATTAACACAAATGGTAAAAAAAGCGGGAGAAGGGTTACAAACAATGGTTAGGGAGACTACCAGAGGTAAGGGGTAGTATTCGAACAGATAACTGAAAAATGACAAGGTAAAATATATAAAAAAAATATATATATATATATATATATATATATATATATATATATATATATATATATATATACATATATATATACATATATATACACACATATTCGGCTTTTCCCAGTTAGGGGTCACCACAGCGGAACTCCGGTCCACTAATGATTGGTAGTTGATTTTTACGTGCCGAGTTACCAGCTCTGACGCACAACATTCAACGAAGGTATGCCCATTCACGTATGTCTCCACGCAGAAGACGCTCTAGCTGAGAATCAAACCGGACAGCATCTTACTGTGAGGCGACAACGCTACCGCAGCACCACCACCGCGGTGTGTGTGTGCGTGTATATATATATATATATATATATATATATATATATATATATATATATATATAAATATTTATAGAAAGTGAAAAACAAGGAAATTGCTTAATAAAGAAAATTTAAACACTTAGCTGAGGAACGGATGCTGACAGAGCTACAAACGAGATCGGAAGTAATGGAGAGAGGGGATTGTGGGTAGAGTCTTAACTTGAGAGTTTTTTGGCTGGCGCGAGCTGTACAACGGCCGAGCCGGTTCAGAGGACTGGAAAAAAAAGTTTCCCATTCATCAAGAATGAATGAAGGTTGACAGCATCAGATATATTCCCAGCTGAAAGTTGATTTTTCCCAAAATTTTCCTTGACTCCATATTAGCAGTTTTTGACAGAATATACATACATGCAAGCATAATCTTCCCCTCTTGCCAATAGCCCCTTACTACCACATATCTACCATTACTGTCTTTTCCCCTTCTATCACTACTAGAACCCATCTAAAATCAGTATTATTACTCCCCTTTTCCTTTGTCCAATATTCTGGTGAATATCTATACTGAAATCCTCTCCATCAAATTCTCATGCTCATTTTACCCTAAATACGTCTCCTCCAGCATTGCTACTTGCACTCTGTATTTCTTAATATAATTACATACTCTCACCTTTTTGTCTGTTCCTGTAAAGCCATTTTCATTCTAAGATAATATGAATAGTGTAGCTATTATAACATTTTTTCCACCTATTATATACATTTATTTTGAATGTGTATTTACAACATTTTTCTTACATTCACACACTAATGTTAGGCAGGCAGATATTTTATACAGTTGTTTCTTATCACTATTTGACTCTAGGTCACATTTTCAAGACTTGTTTTAATGAAAACTCATTGTCAGAACAGCCCCATCCCCTACTAACTTAAAACACACAAGTCATGTACGTTTATTTATTTTATTTATTCAAAAATCTTCAAAAAATGAAGTTTAATCCTCCAAGTTGCACCCACAGGCATTACTAAAGCGCATGTTGTAGCTAGTGTTCAGAATTACACTGCCTGCCAGCTGTACTCATTTATATTCCCTTTCCAGATGTGAAAAACATCTTGCCTAGTTTCAGGAAAAATAACTAGCTGTCTAAATAAAACTCGCTGTTCCATTAAATGCATTAATGTATTAAAGAGCATGTCTAAAGGGTGAAATTAAATTTCCTTTTCACTCAGAGTTTGCATGCATTTTTATGCATGGAAGCAGTTTTTGTGTGAAAAGAAAAGTTTGTTTTGCAACCTGCAAAAAAATTATAAAGTTTCAAGATTAGCATCCAAACACAGAAAACTGAAAATTTAGAGAGGAGTTTATGGCATTAATATTAATGACCAGGCAGGAGGTGTTGACATCACACTGTGGGTGTTGGTTCTAATTAAGTTTGGATTAGTGTAGGGTCAGTAATTTTATATTTGTTAAGTAACTGCCAAGCTGCTAAACAATTTGGCAAAAACACTAAACAGTTTGGTAATTACTTAACTAATATACAATTACTTACCTATGCTAATCCAGTTTAATTAGAGCTGGCACCCACAGTGACTTCAACACCTCCCTCATGTCCATTAATATTAATGCTGTAAAAATGCCTGTGTGTAGTCTTCTGCATTTTGAAGCTATATTTAATATCTTGTAATCTTCTAAAGTTTCAAAATTAACTTTTTTTGGCTACAAGGGAAACTTCTAATTCCTATTCACTTCCCATACTTTCCAACTTTTTCACTTAACTGTCTGCCATTGTACATTTAAATATTGCATTTTCCCTCAACAAAGAATGCTCAGAACTCTAAAGAACAATTGCTTGCACCCACAGACAGCTTGTCTCCATGTAAAAGTGGTCAGTAATGACAACCACCACCTAACAACTGTGCAGACATATGAAGTAATCTTTGTAAATTTAACTCGGAACAGAAAGTGCAACTGCCTTCAGCTGCACACATCTTGACTCTCACCAAGAATATTTGAGAATGGGAAAAAGTTGATATCTTTGAAGATGCAAGAAACTTAAAGTAGATCAGTATATGTGCATACCTTTAAGCAGCTTTCCATGGGCTTGCACGTGTATAATACTGAGCATGTGCGAGCTTGTCATTTTGTAGTAAGCTATTGAGATGTGAGCATGCACGTCTGTGTAGTCTGTCAGTTAATTAGTTTGTTTATACTTTGTACTGCTGCTATCCATCCTGATTTGTTTCTATGTAATAAAGCATATAAACAAATTACCCTTCCTGTTCTCTTCAGCTGTAAACCAATACGAGCTACATGGTGTCAGAATGGGATCCAGAATAGAGACCAAGAGGCACTAGTTAATGGTGGAGGAATATAAAGGAATCGATCACCCTACTGCACATATAACTCCCAAAGACTGGTCAGAAACTAATTTTTGGTATCAAAACTTGCTTAAGTGATTTCTTAATCAAAGACTATAAAACGAAGAACTCAGAATGCTCAAAATAAATCTCTAGTTAAATGAAATGTCTGAAATTGCAACATACTGATAAAAGATATTCAAAATAGTTATAAAAATGTTTTAAATAAAGTCAGAATCTCATAAAATGTATAAAATAAGGAAAATTACTGCATTTTTTTCCACTATGAACTACTTTTTCTTATTAAAGCTATTTGAGATATCCGAAGTACACAGAGTGTTTGCAAGTTTGTACATTATCACAGTGCAGTTATTTCACAAAATACAGCCATTTCAAAGTGTATTTCGCAAAGTACAGTATTTTGAAGATATTATTGTGCATTTGAATGTTATTACAAGTACTGGCTGTGTATGCATGTTCATACATAATTACAAGGGCCATATTTTCAGTGTGTTGAGCATAGTTTGTTGGCATGGCTGAAGGATTTAGAAAACCAGGTCCATTTGTTTTTGATAATAATATTGCAAAGAAATGGAGAGCGTCTCAGCAAGAGTATATTTTCATACAAGCTACATTTCCTGATAAAGATGACAGTAGAAAGACATTTATTCTGCTTAATTTACCTGGTTCAGAAGCCATAGATAGGGAGCAGTCATTTGTGTATGCATCTGCTGTGTTTGCAAAAAAGGGAGGAACAGTCATACAGTGGTACCAGCTGAGTCAAGGGAAGACCTCAAGTGCTTAAAATGTAAACTTAGAGAAATGTGTAACCCTCAAACAATTACAATGGAAAGGTACTTATTTTACACAAGGGATCAAAAGTGTGGTGAAAACTGAGAAACAAAGCTAAAATGTGCAGATTTTGAGCTTTAAGGGATGAGTTGATAAAAGACAGACTAGTGTGTGGCATTAAAGATGACGCTGTGAGGAAGATTTTACTTCATGACAGTGATTTAACTTTGAATAAGGCCATTGAGATTTTTCAAATATATGAGCTTACAGAAAAAAAAACACAAATATGCTTACAATTAAGAAGTGCATGCTTCAAATATCTTCTCGTGCTAATATTGATAGTATGAAGCATATGGTTAAAAGAAACAGGCAGCAACTGTGAGCCATGCAACTGTCACTGGTAAACCCTGTAGCTTTCTAGCAAATTCCAGAGTGCGCACAGTCTCAGTGAGGCAAATGGGTGAAGTCAGTAATCGCAAAGCATGTTCCCTCACCTAGCCTCATAGTCAACGGTCATAATTGTGGTGGCAATCATGTGTCTAAAACAGAAGTGCTTAGTTTTTGGTAAGCAATGCCACAAACGTAAAAAGTGGAATCATTTCCAAAGATTATGTAAATCAAAAGAGGCTTATTCTTTTATTAAGAGAACATTCAGAGAGACAAGTTGATCAATTAGAAAGCTGTGACCCTACATTTTATGTTTGACGGTGTGTCTGTGCTTAATGAAACTGTCAATGCAGTAAATTTATGGGCAAAGAATGATATATTTTGTACTGTTCGGATAAATAGAAGATCCGCAGAGCTCAAATTTGACACAGGTTCAAAGTGTAATGTTACGTCAGCAGAAACATTTGTCAGAGTATGTGCTGGTGAGAAGCTTGATTTGGCAAAGTGTGCGAAGTTTGTTGCTTACGGTGGTAAAGAAATTTATGCGGAAGGCTCAGTAGTGCTTTCATGTTACTCTGCTGAGAACAGTTAAGACTTGCAATTTTATGTAGTCAAAAGGCACAGTCATTATTAGGCCTCAAAGACAGTTTGAAAATTGATCTACTTTCATTTAATAAGGAAGTCCACCATCTAAGCTTGAAAGACCACTATTCTAATTTCACCCAGTCTATTTTCTCTACCTAGGGTGATCTTTTCAAAGAAAAACTGGGCAAGCTACCAGTTTACTCCATGAAGTTAGACCCTAAAGTCAGCCCAGTTATCAGGCCAGCCTGGAAAGTTCCAGTAGCTATGCAGAACAGAGTCAAAGCTGAGCTAGTTAAAATGGTGCAGCAAGGTGTAATTCATCCAAATGAAGAATCAACTGAATGGGTATCTTCCATGGTCGTACCTCTTAAGAAAAGCTGAGATGACATCAGAATATGTTTTGATCCATGAGATTTGAACAAAGCATCAAAATGACATCATCCAATGTGTACAGTTGAAGTTGCTGCTCTCATGCCAAATGCCACTTTTTTCTGGTTTGGATGCAGAGAGTTCATTTTGGCAAATTTTGCTTGACCAAAAAGTCTTCATTCCTAACCACTTTCAGTACTCCTTTTGGCAGGTACAGATTTTTGAGAATGCCATTTGGATAAATTCTGACACTTAAGTCTTCCAGCGTGCCATGGAACAATTTTTTTTCTGGATATCCGTGTGCCATTACAGTAGATAATATTCTAGTAGGAGGTAATGGTAAAGCTGAGCATGACAGAAACCTCAAGAAAGTTCTGGAAAGAGCAGGCGAAGTGACTCAAGTTGAACCTTCAGAAGTACAAGTTCAGGATAGGAGAAGTTACTTATGTTGGTCATTTATTTACCAGTTCAGGCTTATAACCAGATCCTTCAAAGCAAACTGCTATTCTCGAGATGCCAGCTCCAGACAATGTTTGAACCCTACAAAGTTTTCTTGGCATGGTTAACCTTGGCAAGTTCATTCTGGACTTGAGCCAACTTTCAGCGCATCAGAGAGTTGACACACAAAGATGTATCCTGGTCATCGTCAGAGCAACACCAAAGAGCATTTGATGTCCTGAAACAGAGTATTGCCAAGTCCACCAACTCTCGGATACGATGATGTTCACAAACAATGTTACTCTTTTCTGTGATACTTAAAAATTTGGTCTTGGTGCAGTCATTCTTCAAGAGGGTAGACCAGTAGCCTATGCATCCAAAAATTTAACCCAAACTGAAATGCAGTATGTGCAGATAGAGAAAGAGCTCTTGGCAATTGTGTTTGCATGCTCGAAGTTCCATGATTATATTTATGGACTATCTATCCAGATTGAAACAGATCAACCTCTAGTCACTATTTTGAGAAAAACTATACATACAGCTCCAGCTAGGTTGCAACGCATGATGCTGAAACTGGAAAAGTATAACTTGAAATCTTTTTTTATGTTGCTTATATATTATCCAGACCGCCCAGAAATACCACTGAACAGCATGAACATGAGACACTTGATTCTGAAGTCAAAGAAGTGAGAATTTTTTCTTCCATACATCTTGATGAGCTTAGAAGTCATACAGCCTTAGATCCAGTTCTTCAGAAGCTCAATCACCATCAGTTGAGGATGGCCATCAAAGCAATCTTGCTTACCAGTAGACATGCAACCATATTTTTCCTTACAGAGATGAGATTTTGTCTGACAATGGTATCATGAAAGGTCCAAAAGTGATTGTTCCAAAATCCTTGCAACAAGAGTAAGTTACTATTTTGCATCATGGCCACCCAGGAACCGACTCTACGCTAAGAAGGGTGAAAGGAACAGTATTTTGGCCTTCTATGTCACAGGACGTTGAGAGAGCACTTTCATCTTGTTCTGTATGCAACAGTACTAAGCCACATCAACAGAAAGAACCACTTGAGCTAAACCAGATTCCTGAACTACCTTGACAGTAGCTACAGACATTTTTGAATGGAATGGTCAACATTACTTGGTGTTAATAGACTCTTGTTCCAACTGGTTCGAGATTGACCTACTTCCTCATCTAACATCCAGTATTGTCATTACTAAGACAGAGTCTCATTTTGCAGTCCTTGGTAGTCTGCAGAAATGTTAACGGATGCCACTAGGATGCCAGGATTAAACGATTTTGTTAGTATTAAACCCTACTTAGTTCTCTCACAATAGCTATATAATATAGGTTTCATTCTTTATGTTTTTGTATTAATATTATAACATATATCATTCATATTCTTGATTGGAATATCTTTACATTTCTAGCTATGTGGTTAAATTATAGCAACATTCCCACAGTGCTTACGCACCTTTTGTTTAATTATGTCTGCAATTCCTAGTAAGGACATATATCATTTATCAGCAATAGGATAGTAAGTTTAATGCATGGTCCATGGATTACATATATTGGGCTAGTTACTCATTGGAATAGTCATTACTGTATTTTTAAATATTTCTTAAATATTTTATACTGGTAACATACCATTTTTTATATTATGTATTTCTAACAATTATGTATCTCAAATACTCTACATTTATTATGAGAGGTATTAGTGAGACACTTTCCGCAGGAATCACTATATTTACACTCATATTAACATTTATAAATGTACATCCTAACATATGACTTTTTTAAGTTATGTATGTAAATGTGTAGTACAGCTTTAATGTTTTTGGCGGGCTTTTTAATTGAATCAGCTTTGGAGACTATAAATTTTTGTAATATGCCTTTGTACAGTGTTCTGATGAAGACTGTTTTTTCCAGTTGAAAGCGCTAAACCCGTTTATTTGTTGAATAAAGAATCTATTTATCATCCCGTGTACGAGCACTGGTATCTGTGGATCAACATCTTGTTTTTCAAAGTTATTTCTGATAATGGTACACAGTTTACAAGCCAGCAGTTCAAAAGATTTGCTGAAGAGTGGGACTTTACTCATGTTACAGGTTGCCTCGAGTACCCAGTCAAATGGTTTGGCAGAACATGCAATTCAAAGTGCGAAACTATTACTAGAATAGCTATGTTTTCTTGAATTGCTTGAAACTCAAAAATATTTCTTTTGATAAGCATCTTGGTTCACTTGCACAGAGACTTCTGTTGAGACAAACCAGAACCACATTACCAACTAGCAGTAATCTATTGATTCCATGCATCAAAAACAGATCAGTGAAAGTCCATCTGTTGAAGCGCTTATCCCGGAAGTCCTATTAAGATAAGACCATCAAACCACTCAATCCATTACGAGAAAGGGAGATAGTGAGGATGCAGACATCCAAAGGTTTTGATCGGAATGGAGACATGAAAAATGTATGTCCAGAGCTGAGATCGTACACTGTGGAATCACAAGGAGTAAAATTTAGGTGGAATCAAACATTTGGTTCCAGTGTCCAAGCCTGTATTGCAGTAGCATTCCTGTGAGAAAACCTAAATCTCAGAGCGAGTTATCCAGCATTCCAGTTCCACAGGACGTTCCAGTAAATATCCCTATTTCCGAGAAGAATCCTGAAACTCCTGAATCTGTTTGCTCACCAATGACTGTCCCTGTTGCTAAACCCAGTTTTGACTACTGTCCCTAGATCAGGTCACATTTCCAGACCACGTTTCAGATGCACGGCAACTTGGACATAAGGACGCAAGTGTTGTAGTTATTTCCTAGTGTCTGTACAACTGCATGTTTTTTTCAAATGTTATTTTACTGTGGGAAATTCATTAAAGAGAGAGGATGTAAATCAGTATGTATGTATTTGTATACCTTTAAGAAGCTTTCTATGGGCTTGCACGTGTATAAATACTGAGCATGTGAAAGCCTGACTGCCATTTTGTAGTAAGCTTGTTGAGATACGAGTATGCATGTCTGTGTAGACTGTCAGTTTGTTTATATTTTGTACTGCTGCTATCCCTCCTGATGGTTTCTATGAAATACAGCATATAAACGAACTACCCTGCCTGTTAGTCTTCAATTGTAAACGAAGACGAGCGACACTTAGCATTGTTCATGGCTTTCATCATTTTGTCTTATATTTTAAGGTTACTTGTTTATAGCTTAAGCCAAGAGGATTAAGCTAGACATTCACGCTTGTAAAAATAACAGAAATGATCTCAAGTCTACATAGAATGTAATCACTGCACTTTTACACCCCCACTCCCCACCCCAGCAGCCCAAGATCACCACATTACTAACTTAAATTTGCTTTTGTCCAGCCTTTCTCTCATACTGTAAACCCTACATTTCATACAACTAAAAAAATACTTATTTACTTTAATATCCAACACAGACACTGAAGAGACCCCCCCCCCATTTAAACTACCCCGACTACACATTACTATACAACATGCAGTTTACATAAAGAAATGTTTTATATAAATACCAATGAGAACGATTGTTTTATATACTTTTTTTTACTTTCAGTGTCCTTCTAAAGATTTATGACAAAGTGGGATATATACTTTACAGTTCAACCACAAGTTTGGCAAAATCAACAAAAATTCATTTTTTCAACCACGTTGTCTTGCAAAGCCATATTTCATAACAGTGATTAGTGAATTAAATTGGAAGACTTGTAAAGCATCACTTTCATTGTTGCTGGTCTTCTTCCTCTTCATCTCCATCTCCCCCAACACCAGACTAAGTTCAGGGTATTCCTGATTGTTCTAGTGAACTCCTATGTTCCTCTGTCCGCGAGCATTTTCCTTTCAAAGACTGGAAAAGCTTTCACTGGCAAAGTCTGCGTGCTGCATTACCAGAAGATTTCTAAGTAGTCTCTCCTTCTGTTTGCTGGCTCACTTTCCATTGGATAAACCATTTCCTCCATAGTCTGTTCTGCATCCAGAAATACCATTGATCCCCCAGGAAAAAAATATTCTGAACACAACTGGATTACAGCAGCTTCAATCTCACACCTGCCTCTCAACATTCCTTAACCACACAAATAAATTTGCTTCTCTTCTGTCTGGTGTACAGTGAATAAACATTTTCCACAAACACTCTGTTGTCTCCAATTTTTAATACTTTCACTTCTGCCACAGTTTTGTCAGATAAAATCTTTCTGCTGGTATGATTACATCTTTACTAAATACAGGTCTTTGCTGCTTTCTCATGACCAGATTTGGTGCACACATTCAATATGCCCTTTCAATTAACAAATTATGCTTTGGAATACCAGTCTAGCTGCTTACTTGTGCTTTCCTAAAATTAAAAAAGTCCGTTCTTTCCAGTTTCTCTGGTATAGCAGAATCTCATGCTTTCTCTGCATGGTCTCGGTCTTCTAAAACCATTTTTAAAAGAGCTCTTCTTGAGAAGCCTCATACTCTGACAGCCTTTTCTTTATTTCAGCCTCTAATTTGCAGTTTCATCATTTCATCTGAGTAACTAGTTAAAGCTTCTATTTTTTCCTGCCCTTTATTGAGCTGATACATTACTTCAATGTTTCATTTTAAATTACCTCAAGTAAATTTGATTTACTTTTTACTTCAAAATTACCCCAAATCATCTCTTACCATACTTTAAGCTTGAAGTGCTTTTGCTGAAGCATTACAGGATTCTTCGCAGTCAGTACTGTCTTCACTTTTTCTGATAGATTTTCTTTCAAGTGCTACACATTTCTTTTCCGTTGGCATGCAGGCAGAGTAATTACTAGACAGTAATTGAATTTTACCCAAAATGATTTCACTGGTTCCCTTTTTTCAGTTTCTGTTTTCACACTTGAAAAGTTGAAATTAAGCTGTGATCAGAGTGCATCCATCTTGGAAGATCCTTGTCCTGGGTGATGTTGATCCATTCATGATAGAAGGAAAGCCTTCTCCCTACTTTTGTCAAAGGGACAGTGAGGATAGGAGGGTGGAAAAGGGTGCGTGGGATGGGACTTGAGGATATGTGAAAAGGGAGAGGAATGGCTGAAGTCATGGTTGCTCCAAAATGGACCACTGAGGTCAGTATCCATTAGGACTAAATGCTGTTTTAGACGGCCATCTTTTTTGCTATCTCGCTGGTCTATCCCTTCGGACCCTTCTCTCACTTTACCTATAAATCGAGAGGAAGAAATGGAGCAGACATGAATAAAATAATTTCTGCTAAACCAGCAGAACGTCCTTGACAGTTTGCATAGTTTTAGCCTTCTTCTCTACCTTTTTGAAAATGGATTTAGTATTGGAACCAAACCAAGTCTTTATCTAAAGGTGCATCCAGAATCTCTGACTTAACATGCTCTGGAAGTGGTTGTTCCCCTAACCAAGCATGCCTGTGGACAACAGATCTGGAGGCGGCCAACCTACATTGATACTTTCAAAGCAAAAAGTGTGAAGAACGCTTAGCAACTTGACAGACAGTTGCAGAAGTATTAAAATCTTTTAGGGGGAGCCCCATCCGCAACCCCCTCCAGTTTTTTCATGTGGTCTAGTATGGCCTCCTGGTACTTAAACATACAAAAAGTACAGTTGTGTACACTTGCCATAAATGTAGATGTGAGAGTGTATTCACTGTTGCAGTCATCACACTTGTGTTATCTGCCTGCAGGTAGCCCTCAGTCGGCACGGATACCAGAGTCTTGGGATTCGTGCATCGGATGCTATCGCCTCATCTACGACGTCAGGTCATCAGGGGTATAAAACATGCAGCCGATGCCATTACATGAATTTTTCTTGCCCCTGATGTCAGGAGTCCCCACAATAGGAAGCAATTAAATGGTGTGGAACACCTCCAGTAAAAAGTAAATACCATTTCCATAAGATATGGGGAAAAAAGATAGGTACAAAGTATAGAAAGACAGGGGGCTGGAGGGAGGGTAACCAGGACTGCAACAGTGAATACACTTGAACATCAACATTTATGGTAAGTTTACACAACTGTACTATGTTCTTCGTGTTTCACTGTTGCAGTCATCACACTTGGGTGGATTCCCAAAGCTGAGGAAGGGTGGAGGCAGTCAAGTAGTAGTAGGGCTGACTAGCAGGCCTTGCAAGACTGCTGTGGCAAATCTAGCTCTGGATTTAGAAAAGATAGGTAAGTGGTAATGCATGGTGAAGGTGTGTACAGAACTCCAGGTTGCAGCTTCCAGGATGTCCCAGGTAGGGACTCCCCCGAGAAAAGCTGTAAAGGTTGAGGTAGCCCTAGTGGAATGAGGCCTGATCCCCTGTAGGGTAGGTTTTCCATGGTGTTTGTAGCAGAAATGAATGCAGTGTGCTATCCACTTAGAAATGGTTCGTTTTGAAATGGCCTTGCCCTCTGCCCCTTTAGCAAAGCTGACTAGCAGCTGGTCAGATTTTCTGAAAGGTTTAGTCATGTCAAGGTAGAACCTGAGCTGTCTGTGCATGTCAAAGGAATGCAGGATCCTTTCCTCTTTATTCTGAGTAGGGAAAAAGACTGGCAAATGGATGGATTGGTTTAAAGCCACAATGGATACCACCTTGAGCATAAAAGATGGGTTAGTCTTGAGGGAAACCCTGTCCGCATGGAAGATAATGAAGGGTTCCACAGCCATAAGGGCCTGTAATTCAGACACTCTTCTTGCTAAAGTGATGGCTACCAGTAAGGCTGTTTTCCAAGAGAGGAATTTTAACTCTGCTGTAGCAGCAGGCTCAAAAGGGGGAAGCATGAGTTTCTCTAGTACAAAGTTAAGGTCCCAGGCAGGAGTGGGAGTTCTCCTTGGGGGTCTTAAATTTTTAGCTCCTCTCAGGAACTGTTTGATCAAAGGGTGAGAGAAGTGGGGTGGCTCAGTATTGTAATGAACTGAGATGGCAGAGGCATGAATCTTAATTGATGAGGATAGGTCTTTGTGATGCACCTCTGCTAGGTAATCTAGGATTTGAGGCAAGGAGGGCACGGCTGTGTCCTTCCCTTGAGACTGGCTCAAAGAACTGTATCTATTCCACTTTTCTGAACAGGATTTCATAGTATTGGGCCTCCTGGCCTCAAGGATAATATCCAGCACCTGTTTGCTGAGGGTTGCTGGTGATTTATTCAGGGAATAAGCCAGGCTGCCAGGTTCAGGGTTTGCAGCTGAGAATGCAAAATCTGGCCCTCCTGCTGGGACAGCAGAGAGGGGGTCTGATGTAGGTGTCAGGGTGGCACTGCTGTCAGACTGCATAGGAGTGGGTACCAGTGCTGGCGTGGCCTGTCTGGTGCAATAAGGATTGTCCTTGGCCTGTCCTGTTTGATCTTGAGGAGTATTTTTGCAAGGAAGGGGAAAGGCATATATTGAGATGTTTTCCCATGTGAAGGATAGGGCATCCACTTTCCAAGCTTGGCTGTGGGGAATTTTGGTGCAAAATTTGTTTACTTGATGGTTTTGGGGGGGATGCAAAGAGATCCACCTCTGGTGTCCCCCACCTGTGTATTAGAAGTTTGAATGAGTTTGGTGCCAGCTTCCACTCGTGTGGATCCATTAGATTTCTGCTAGAGTCATCTGAATTTTGTTTGCCTGGCAGGAATTGAGCTTGCAGGTGCACTTGGTTGCTTAAGGCTGTTCCACAGAGCCATGGCTAACCTGCAAAGTTGGTAGGAGTGAGTACCCCCTGCTTATTTATGTATCACATAACTGTAGTGTTGTCTGTCTTTATCAGGAGTTGTCCTAGCAAGATTAGGTATTTGAAGGCTGTCCGTGTATTCTGTACAGCTAACATTTCTTTTTGATTGATATGCAGGTGAATTTTTCCAGGGCTCCATGTGAGCCCCCCATGCATAGTGTGATGCATCTGTTGTCAGAGTTTGGACGGCTGGGGGGAGGGCAGTTGTGAGAAAGAGTCCCTTGTTGTGGTTGCAAGCCTCTGCCCACCAAAGGAACTCTGTCCTTCGGCAAGGAATGATAGGAATCACAGTTTCCAGGTCCTGGGAATGTTGACACCAGAGACTAAGTACCACTGAAGTTTCCTCATATGCAGTCTTGCATATGGAATCAGTAGTAGAATACATGAGGTCATGAACCCTAGGGCTTGCAGTATTTTTCTTGCAGATAGCTGGGTTTGGGTGGCCAGTAGTTTGAAATAAGTTATCAAACCTGCTTTTCTGGAGTGAAAAATGCCATCTGGGAAGTTGTGTTCAAGCTTGCTCAGAGGAATACAATCTTTTGGCTGGGTACCAGATGTGAATGTGATTTCTTTTCGTTGATGGTATACCCCAGAGAAGTTAGGAGTCTCTTTACAAACATCAGGTGCTGAAGTAGCAATTCCAGACTGTCCGCCTGAATCAGGCAATCGTCCAAGTATGGGTAAATTTGAAAATTTCTCTGCCTGCAGTAAGCAATGGTGGAGCCAGGCACTTTGTGAATACCCTGGGCGCAGTAAATAAGCCAAAGGGAAGTGCAGAGAACTGATCGTGCATAGAGCCTACCCTGAAACGTAGATATCTCCTGAAAGATTCCCTTATGGGTATGTGCAGATAAGCTTAAGTCTAGGATGACTAGCCAGGAGTCCTGGGCTAGCATAGGAATGAAACTGAGGGCTACCTACAGGCAGACAACCCAAATGTAATGACTGCAACAGTGAAACACAAAGAACATCTGCTGGACTGTAAGCATTTTGAATTTTGGTACCACCAGGAAGGTGTTTAGGGATGACAGATCCAAAATAGGGCGCCAAGAGTTCTCTTTTCTGGGCACCAGGAACAGCCTGGAGTAGAAACCCTGTCCTCTTTGCTCTGCTGGCACAGGTTGAACAGCCCTGATACTGAGAAGAGAAAGTACTTGCTTTTGGGCCTCTGTCCACTGGTTTGGAGGAAGGTCTGGCAATCCACTTGGGGTTGGCAGAGTGTGGAAATAGAATCTGTATCCCTGGGATAGAATGCTTAAGACCCATCAGTCCTGGGTAATATACTCAGTTACTTGCATGAAGGGCAAGTTTTCCTCCTAGGGCTGCAAGTACTTGGGCATGGCTGGGAAGGATTAAGGACAAGTCATTGTGAAGTTTTTCCAAAGGGGTGGCTTACCACTCCCAGTTTTTGAAGAGGGAGCACTCCATTGTTTAGATCTGTGCATACCCTGAGACTGTAGTCTTTGTGGTCTGTTGCCCCTAGGTTCGGGCTGAGGAAGTCTGGAAAGGACCAGTTTTTTGAAGGCCAATGCCTACTGAATCTAGGCGACTGTACCTGCAAGAAATCTTTAACAGTTTGCATGGATTTAGCTTTTTCCTCCATCTTTTAAAGAACTACTACTGCTTTACAGCCAAACAAACATTCTTGGTTTAATGGAGCATCAAGTAATTTTGCCTTGACATGGTCTGGCAAGATATATTCCTTCAGCCAAGTAAGCCTTCTCAGAACAGACCCATTGACAGGAGCCCTGCAAGATGCTTCTAAGGCATCAAAACCACACTGCAAAGTATGTTTACCAACTTGGCTTGCAGAATGCATTAAGTCTTGTAAGTCCTTATTTTCTGCACAATCAGGAATCAACATTTTTAATTAATTAGATCAATATGCTGCTGGTACCTCAACATGTGAAACTGACAATTTAAAGCACTGATGGCAAGAGTTGCATAGGTATAAACCTTCTTACCCAATCTGTCTACAGCCCTAGAATCCCTGTCCGAAGGAGAAGGGTGTTAGGCAGTAGAAGCCTTAATACCTTTAGGTCACTGGGAAATGGTCTCTGGATCTGCAGTGCGATTGTTTTAAAGAGAAATTTGTGAAAGTCAGGGACTCTGTAGTATCTGTCAGGTTTTCTTGGAGCAGGTGGTAAAGTATCAGGGGTAAGGCTGGATTCCATGAAGACATCATCTACAATATCCATGACAGGGGGAATAGCTAGAGGCCTACGCTGAAGCAAGTCTAAAAATTCCCAGAGTCTCTTTTTGGACTGTGGGTAGCCCTGGCATTCCCAGTGGAAATGCTCTCCTTAGGTTATGCAAGGTTTCACCGAAAGAAAGGTCCTCGGGGG
Source organism: Protopterus annectens (assembly GCF_019279795.1). Taxonomy (NCBI): domain Eukaryota; kingdom Metazoa; phylum Chordata; order Ceratodontiformes; family Protopteridae; genus Protopterus; species Protopterus annectens. The sequence goes on along the minus strand of NC_056743.1, from coordinate 921,365,200 downwards.
GGGGGGGGTGAGGGAATTGAATCCTCTGCATCAGAGTCCTCATAGGTAGTTAAGGGTATGTCCTGGTAATCACAGGGGTCAGAGTCATCAGACTCATGGTCTGAAGAATCAGAAGGAAAATCAATTCTTTGTCTTTTAGATGGTGAAAGCTGGCTTCCCCTAATTAAAGTAATTAGGTCTTCAGCCATACTAAGTGTTTGTTTCTGTGGCATGGGAGCTTGAGAATGTGCTTTGGTCTTCGGTTTCCTAGACGTAGTGCGAACTCTGGGCCTGAGAAATTCAGTAGGTTTACTCCTTAATGAAGTAGTCAGTTTGATACGAACATCGGAAGGTCTGAATACACCCGCAGAAGCCGATGCCTGCACAGCGGCTCCAGACCCATCCAAGGTAGAGACATCCGCAGGCTCCATAGTCAAAGCATCTCACGGCATACCGGAGTCTGAATGGGTCTCAGTAGAGGCCTGTGTATCTGTAGAAGCAGGTAACAGGGGCAGCAAAAGCACCCAAGTACTGGTGGACTGGCGACGAAGCGTCGGCAGTTTTGGACCTATGCGGTCTGTCTCTGTCTTCATCTTGGCATCTTTTCAGAAGATCCGTAGTCAGATGGCTTACCGAAGCCATTTCGGAATACGCAGAATGAGAGCGAAAGAATTCAGACAAAAACAGCCCGCCGATGAATAGTTAGAGTGTTGAACAAGGCATAAAACCGACAGCGAGGGATGTCGTGGTCTAGGCCTAAACAGGTGACGCAGTAAGAATGAAAATGAGGCATTTGCTTTCCACAGGCAAGACAATTGTTAACTTTTTCTGACATCGGTTAGAGCAAGAAAAAAGGATCCCAAACGGGGTACTTAGCTTTACAAGACTTCAGTTTTGAAACTCAAAAAACAAAAATTTTAGGTAGCTGCCGAATGGCACTTGCCAACAGTTTCTGCTTTGGGCTCCCGCGCGGCGAGAAAAGCTGAAGTAATGGCGTCGGCTGCATGCTTTATATCCCTGACATCATGGATGAGGTGACAGCATCCGATGCAAAAATCCCAAGACTCTGGTATTCGGGCCGACTGAGGGCTACCTGCAGGCAGATAACCAAAATGTGATGACTGCAACAGTGAAACACTAAGAACATCTGGCCATTATGGAATCTCACAGACAAGGTGGTACACATACACTTTCTTGCCAAATTTGTCAAGTGTTCTCTACTCTATCATTTGGCAAAGGGTTCCTAGAAGGTCTGCCCTTAGTTACTTTAGGACCCTGAATAACCACTTCAGGATGCGATTCTTAAAAAGGAGTTTGTGGGAATCCAGAACCATAAAAATGGTCTAGTTTCCTGTGAGCAAGTGGCTGGGAACCAGGTTGCAGAAAAGCATCCAAAATGACATCATATACATCTTCCAATACTGAAGAAATGACCATGTTTTTCTCAAGGAGCTTCTAAAATTCAATGACATTTTGGACTAAGAGTAGTTTTAAGCTTACCAGTGGAAAAACTCATTTTATGGAGTGTTTTGGCCAAAAGTGAAATCTTCCAGTGGTGAAGCTGAATCAAGGATATCAGAGTCACAGTCAAAATATGAGCCAGGAAGAAATTCGGTCTACATAAGCCAACTCATCCTCAGAGTTATAAGAATCCAAGGATTCCTGCAGGTTTCTCCTCATTCTTTTCCCAAAAACAGATTCTGTAGTTGCAGGAAGTTTAGTAGGACTGTGCTGTCTGGAAGCCACAATTTGGATAAGGTCATCCACCAGTCCAAGTCCTCCTTGTAAGCCTGTTGGGGTTGACATCCAGAAGACCTGGGCAGAGGGAAACCAGACAGCATCCTGTTTTGGCCTTAGCCTTGGGCGTGACATGAGAGGAACTGTGTTACCAGGCTGTGGGGAGAAAGATGCAGCCTGTACAAGGTCAGATAACTCATTAGGAACTTTTTGGGATTGCGCCCTCCCTATCTAAAGATCCTGCATGAGAATCAGAAGTTGAGGCCTGCAGAGCAACCTCAGACCCAAGACACAACCCCTGTTCTTTGACTTGCACAGACATTAAGGGCCTTGAAGGCAGGTCAGACTCCAAAGGGTATTAAGCAGCAGCCTCTGGCAGACCCTTGGTTATTGGAAAAGACTGTGAAAGAGAATCCTTTCCCTTTAACAATCAGTAGTCTGGGTATACAGGCTGATGAAGCTATGTAGTCTGCCACTTTTGAGTGTTCTGGATGTGTCTCCTTATGCCTGCCAGAGAGATCGAAATCAGAAGAACCGGTAAACATGTGACAATCCTAGACACCTTCTTTTTTTAAAAAGTGAGCAAGGGATTCGACCCTACACTGGATAACACATTTGTTAAAGTGAACTCAGTGGGGACAGTTAGGTACATCGTGCTCTAGGCTTAAGCAAAAACAAATATGGAGTAGGATAGTCTTGATGTGGAATTTGTTTTCCACAATCAAGCCAAGTATTAGTTTACTCATTTAACTGGAGCAGATAAGTAAATGCAATGAAAGGTTCCAAAATGGGACACTTGGCTTTTTGAAGAACTCTAGTGTGGACCAACCAACCCAGCCAACAGAAGTAGATGCATTGGACATCAATGGCAAGAAAGCTGTAAGATGGTGAGGTCAACAACCCTTACACTCTGATGTCAGGTACAGGCTGTCCACAAGCTCAGAAAGAGGGCTTAAAATCTCTGGTATTCAGGCCGGCCAAAGGCTGCCACAGAAATAACCCACATTCAGTGCAACAGTGATACACTACTAACACCATTTTTGCCTACAAGGAGAACTACAATGAGAAGGGTTAAGTGCCTGCACTAAACCTAGAACTTGGCCCAAAAATCTTCCCTGGGGAAGCAATGATGGTGGAATACATTTTTTTTACTTTTTTTTTTATTTTTAAACCAGGAATATTCATATAAGCATCCGGACTCATGTTGGGAACATCACTCCAGGAAATGAGCACCTTAGTCTGTCCAGGCAGATGAGCATTCTCCACACTTACATCTGAGACACACAACAGTGGTTTTCACATACCCACAGAGAACATTCCAACAGCCTAGAATGTGTCTAACACCCAGTCAAAAGTGGCTGAAAGGACTACTCCAGAAACAGTCAGTACAACATGGCTGAAGAGCCTACACCACAGAAACCAGGGATAAAGATAAGTGGTCTGAGGAACCTGAAATGGCCACTGCAGGGTCACCAGTCTATAAATGAGACAACAAATAGCCTACTTAGCTGGCAAAAGCTGTTTAATAATTTTATTTTCTTGTGTCTGGGGGGGTACAAGGAACACTATAAAATGTTCCATGATTAAGCCAGGAAAGAAGCATGAAAAATAAGTAACATCAGCACTTGTCTGTAAAAATAAGTACCAAAAACCTGGTGTTCTCTTTAAAAATACAAACTTATAGGCTCATATGTGTTTACTAGGCTAACTACCAAAAGGGCCTTTTTAAGCCTAGCCATGCATCCCAAATCTCTAACAAGTTCTAATACTATTGATAAGTTTAAGCATGGGCCTGGGAGATTAATCATTTACAGGTTACCCGTTTGCATTAGAGACATGGGTGCCAAACAAGAGATGAATTTCAGGTTTCCCATCCAATTGTCCAAGTTGCACTTGAATTGGTTTAGAGAGGAACTCTACTTCACATGGATGGGGAGCCTTTTCCATAGATGGGGTAGTCTCTGGGATGCATACCTATCTGTCCAGCAGGTCCTATTTATATCACAGGCAAGTAATTCTGCTTCTGTTTGTTGTGTGGATATGCAGGAGGTCCAGAGTGGGGTCTGACAATGCATTGCATGCCAGGCATAGATTTCCCCTCAAAAACCTGTAGGAGGCAGAATACAGGGATAGAGCCTTGAGCCAATCTGCATAGAACATATTACTTGTGCCCTGTATTCTTTTAGTGAGGAACCGCAGTGGACGTTCCAGTTGTTAGATATGCCTGGTTAGGTACGTACCAAAGGGTGCATTGCACTCAGTGGTAGATCTGATGAATGTTGAATACAGTGGAACAAGGACTTCCTTGGACTTGGATGCCATACCTTTGTTTATAAGTTGCGTAACATAGAATGATTTCCTCACCACTGTAGACATGTGATGATCGAAGGCTAGATTCTTCTCTGTGTGTCACCAAATCCATGACTACTGGGTAAACTCTAAGGGGTGTGTAGTCAATATGATAGTCAACAGGGATGGATGACTTCCCAAAGGATACTATTATGCATTTCTTGGAATTTAGTTTTAGTCCATAGCTCTGACACCAGTTATTTGTCTGTCAGCCCCTCCTGGAGAACATTTGTCAGTGTTAGATTCAATGGCAGCTCCTAATTTGCAATCATTTGCAAATTTAGTAAGCCAGAGTCCACTGACATTGGCCTTGACCCAACTCCTACAAAATTTTAAAATTAGTAATTAAAACTAAACTTTTTTAAAACCAAAACTTAACTGTGTTAACAGCAATGCAAAATGCACTCATTTAAGCCGCAGGAATGTCTGAAGACAATCTCAAAAAATAGCAAAATCTAGCCAAAATAAAACGGTTCTAGAAAAGCATAGTTTTGTAAAACTAGAGAAAAATGTAAAAAGGTTTTTCTCCTGATGAAAATTTGCTCAGCAATGGAAACACACTAGCAGACCAGCGATCCTTGAAAGCCCACAAGAGAAGCGCTCGTTCACAGCAAGAAATCTCTGAAGGGCTTGGTGCTCAAACTGCAAATTTTTTTTCCCAGCCCTGCTAGAGCTTTCAATGGTCTGGATGCATGGAATATGGCCTTATGTTTTTGAAGCTGGACAGCTGTTGTATCCTAGGCAGGATATAACCCAGGAAAATAACAAAAAAGAATGAACACGACCTGGATACACTCCAAAAAGAATTTATTCACAAATAAAGTAAGCGCTTTCGTACAGGATAGTACATGTACTTCTTCAGACAAGACAAGACAATATTGAATGCAAGACCTTATATACACTCCCACAATGTAAATGTAATGAGCTCTATCACATGGTCAATTAAACATTAATTACATTAAATAAAAGACCTAGCTTGTAATAATAAGAAAATCATTAGACGATGCATTGAAAAATACATTTCAAAATACCTCAGAAGTTTACATTAGAAGTATATATTCAAATAGATGAATTTTAACATCCTTTTAAAGGTTACATATTAGAAACAGGAAAAGGCTAAATGTCGAATATATGTACAGACACAAAGGTCGATGTACATACTGAGCGAAACACGTAAATGGCGAAATTCAAAACGCCGACAGTGTCTTTTAGCCAGCAGTGTGATGGTGGGGATAAGGAAATATGTCCTTATCCCCACTGTAGTGCAGTCTGGTATATGTAAGTAGGGGGTGTGGGGGATGCAGGGGGGCCTGCCCCCCTGCAAAAGCATATTAAATTGTTTATTTTTTATTCTGCTTACCTGTTTGACGCGTTTTGATTACAAAACACGTTCGGCATTTTGATTTTCGCTGTTTACGTGTTTTGCTTTGTATGTACATCGACCTTTATGTACCGATGTACATACATTAGGGAATTAGACTTTTTGGGTTTCTAATATAGACCCCGTTTTAACATTCTTATGGTGCATAAGAATGTTTTTACATATTTATTCAGTTTTAAACAGGACTTAGCACATACATATACATGTATCTTTATACCTATTCAGTCCTTTGTTTTAATGACACATTTTTTCACCACACATTTCATCTTTCGTCACCAAAATAATAATTTTTACTGTAATTTTCATCTAATTTATTAATATTCATTCATTTTTCAGTCTTATAAGTGTTAAACATTTTTACCAGGTGTTAGTAGCTACTTTCCCAATATACTTCTGATGTACACTTCTGAGGTATTTTGAAACGTACTTTTCAATGTGTTTTCTGATGATTTTCTTACATTATTCCAAGCTAGGTCTTTTATTTAACGTAATTAATTTTTACTTGACCATGTGACAGAACTCATTAGATTTACTGTCTTGTCTTCTCTGAAGTACAGGTAATATCCTGTATGAAAGTGCTTACTTTATTTGTGAATAAATAATTCTTTCTGGAGTGTATCCAGGTTGTGTTAATACTTTTTTATTTTCCAAGTTTGTCTTGTGTTTTCATAGTATCCAGGATATAACCCACATAGCTTAAGCTACTGGGGCAGTGATCTATGACAAACACGGACACAGATGCTTTGTCTCCCATTTATTCACGGTGCTACTAATCTTCGTGGGTTGGGAGGGTGGCCTAATGGTTAAGGTGTTTGCCTTACAAACACAAGGTACAGAGTTTGAGTCTCATAAAGGATAATTGGCCAGGCTTAAAATGGCTCACAAGGGCAGTTAGCCTAGTATGAACCTATGAACCTTAATCCTTTTCATCTTCCTTTTCAGCTAGATCCAAAGTTTAAAAACATAGTAGAAAAGAGAGAGATAGATAATGGAAATAAACAGAAAGATATGTAAAAGTAAAAGGAATTATTTAGAAGGGCTGCCAAAGGTTAAGGAACTGCAGAAGAGCAATCTCACAGGACAATAAGAGAAACAACTGCACAATGCCAACAGGAAATTAAGGAAGTGCTTGAATATGTATGAATTTAGAAAGGTTGCAGTTTAACTATTTTTGGCAACTCTAGAAGGAAAAAAAAAAAACTTAACACAATGACTTGTGCAACAGTAAGCAGAAAGTTATAACCAAGACAAGAAAAATCAATAGAGATCCTACTGAGATATAAAATATATTTCTAAAATTAACAAAAAAAAAAGTGTATACAACAGGCAATGTGGAAACCAACAAAAGACATGAATGGAAATATTTACGGGAGGCACACAGAGGAAGATGAGGCTCAACAATTACTAGGCAAGTTAGGAATATACGAGATAAAAATGGTGATTTGTTAGCAATCTGTAGTGAAGTCTCCAGGAACAGACAGTAATTCAAATGTTAGGACGAAAGATGAAACATCTGGAAGGCATTGTTTAATCTTAAAAAGGGGAGGTGTACCAGTATCTTGGAAGAAATCTGTGAAAGTTGTGTTACGAAAGAGGGTAAAGGACCTTTCAGATCCAACTTCATATAGATCGACCCATTTCAATTTTAAACCACGACTAAAAAGTGTTCAAGGCTATACTAGCTCAGACAGTATCAAAGGCATTACTAAAGCTGACCAACTCTGACCAAAGTTGAGAGATATGAACAGATGTGGTTTTGCAAAAGAGGAAAACCACGGAGCATATCAACAGATTAATGATCCAGAGAGAATCAAAATACAAGAAAACATTAACATTATTTGTAGGTCATGAAAAGAAAGCACTTAACATAGCTAGGATTTTATAAGCACAGCAATGGTAGCATTTGCCTCCCCTGACAAAGTAAGAGAGTTAATAAGGAGTATATATGAAGGGTTGGAGGCAGGAATTAAGGTAGGAGAGTTCCTTTCTAACAAGATGTGTTTAAGCAGAGGAACCAAACAGGGATGTCTTCTTTCCCATCTGTTACACACTTTACATTTAGAATTCTTAGCAAAGACAAAAAGGAATTCATACATTTAAGGCTGTAATTGGTATGGTACTCAAGAAAACGCTCTTTGCAGACATTTTGCACTTGATAAATCCAGAAAACATTTTGGTTTTGTGGAACACTGAGTTTCATTTTTCAGGATAAAAAAATCAGTACAACAGTGACGTGTACCCAAACTAAAATCAGTAATACCCATACTTATGGTGAGATGAGCAGTGGTGGATTATAATAGGGATGAGTCTGATGGCCACCTGGAGGCTAGAGCTCCAGAGTAGGCCTACTGCCAGCAACTTAATATCCAATCTTCAGAGGAAATAATCCAAAAACAAAATACATTAATTCCATTATCTGGTTATCAATTTAGAAGCACATTTGATAGTGCTTATAGTGTTTCACATTTCTCAAACTTTTGCAGCAAACGTGCTCAAGACTGTCCTGCAAAACAAAAAATTTAATAGTGCTGCCCTCTCTACTCCCAACCTCTCATGCTGCTGGCTGAATCACTACACTTGACTGCCTTCAGGCACACCAATAAACAGAAAAAAATGATGGTCAAGTAGCCCAGCAAGTCTAAAGGAGGAGTGCTAGGTCTCAGGGCTCTGTATACAGCTTTTAGTATGCAGTGAATAAAGCTGATGCTTTGAGGATTTCCATCATGCTAGCTCCTTTTGGAGCAATCAACCTCCCCAGTTTAATATCTCACTTCTGGTTTATCCCATATAAAATCTGGAAAAAAACAGAAGAGTGCTATTACTAAACAAACAGTGACAGACACTTGAGTTTTGCACTTCATATCACTAAGAAAATGCACGTTAAAGTAAAAATGGTTTTTTTTGTGTAGTGACCTTTTAAATACATAAAAACAATAATTTAAAATCTGTCCCTGACTTTAGGATGTTGGTCACTCATCACTTTTTTTTTTTTAATATGTCCCTTATCTTTGCACAAAGAAATTCTATCACAATCAAATGCGATGGTTGGGCTCCAGAGTTGCTTATGGATTAAGGAAAATTTACCTTTGTTCAGTTTAAGCAACACAGTTTTTCAGGGCTAGTGTCAATATGTATTGGCTCAAAAATGTACGCCAATGCAAAAATTGTTCCTAAGTAAATATGAGCAATATTTAAACTATACACTTGACTTTGGGCTGCTGTTACTCATTTGTTGGCAATGTCCCTGATCCTTGGACAAAGAGGTTTAAGAGGCATTTTTTATCACATGCTGATAAAATGAACACAATAAAGTGGCTTTAACTGCTGGGTAGGGGTGAGGGCTGCAGGTAGAATTTGCCCTCTTGTTTGCTCAGTTTAAACAAAACAGTGCTGCTTGAAAAGGATTACTGTAGATTTGTGTAAAACAACTTGAAATACTTCCCTGTGGCCACTTTGTGTAAAAGAAGAAAAGTACAAATTGTAAGTTCAAAATATAGAAGTTATGTTCTTACCATAACGTTCCATGTTAGTTGTCTTCTTCTCGCCTTCTTCTTGCTGGATGGGTTCGGAGCCGACCTCGGCTCCGACTCGGCCACTCTAAAAGCTCGAGAGTTGGTTCCACCGGCTCGAGGCTCCCCTTATATCCCACAATGCTAGGCGAGAGTTACCTCAGATCTCGTTTGTAAGCTAACCCCAGCTTATAACAATAACAGTATAACTGTAAAAACAGAATCCACCTCTAACAACAGGAAGAAAAAGGGTGACCTACATCCTGAACCAAGAAATATGCATAATAGCATATGACTAAGAAAGAGGTGGTAGAAAGAGAGGTCACGATCACAACTCCTCTAGGTCTGTCCGGGCCAGGGGGAAGGAGGGTGGGGCCTTAAGAAGAAGGCGAGAAGAAGACAACTAACATGGAGCGTTATGGTAAGAACATAACTTCTATATGTTAAGTTGTCTATCTCGCCTTCATTCTTGCTGGATGGGACCGCGTCCCTAGCACCTTGTCCCGGGTGGCCTAGCGGAACAGACTCCTGAGAACAGTGGAACCAAAATTAGCTCTATGCCTAGAAGCTAAATCCAACTTATAATGGGAAATAAAAGTGTGAGGAGTAGCCCAAGTAGCCGCTGCACAAATGGTGTCAATAGGCAGTCTGTCTTGGAAGGCTAGAGAAGTAGCCAAAGCTCTGGTGGAATGGGCTTTAGGTTTATTAGGCAGTTTTGGTGTCTAATCTCATAAACAAGGGTAATCAGAGATGTTAGCCATCTGGATAATGATACCTTTGAAACTGGAAGTCCCTTTCTGCTTTCCGCGATAGGAGACAAACAGCTGATCAGATTTTCTGAATTGTTTCGTCCTGTCCAAGTAGTACCTTAATTGACGATGAACATCCAGGCAGTGTAATTTTTGTTCAGACCTATTTGAATACTCTGGGAAAAAGACAGGGAGGTCAATGCATTGGTTTAGATTTGATGTTGAAACCACCTTAGGCAAAAAGGACGGGTTAGTTCGTAAGGAAACTCTGTCCTTATGGAACAAGAGATAAGGAGAACGACAACTGAGTGCTTGAAGTTCTAAAATTCTTCTAGCTGATGTGATAGCCACCAGAAAGAGAGTTTTCCATGATAATTTCAAGGAACATGAAGCTGCAGGTTCGAAAGGGGAAAGAATCAAAGAAGCAAGAACTAAATTTAGGTCCCAAGGAGAAGGAGGATTTCTTATAGGAGGTCTGAGAAGAAAAACTCCTTTCAAAAAGGCTTTGCAAAGTTTGTGGGACATTAGGGCAGATTCAGAAATGCCCACATGAAAATTAGAAATAGCTGCCAATTGAACCTTAAGAGTAGATGGAGATGAACCTGCATGGAAGAGTTCAGCTAGAAAATCAAGGACTAGTTGGATGGAAGCGGTGAAAGGATCTATGTCCTTTCCTTGTGCCCAGTATGAAAGCGTTCCACTTACTCAAATAAATCTTTCAGTGGAAGATTTATGGAAAGCTATCAATATATCTCTAACCGAGTGAGATAATTGAGGAAGCCTGGCTACGGTTGGAACTGGAGGAACCAAGCAGTGAGGTTCAGAGAGGGAGGGCGATGAAACTGACCCGATTGGTGGATCAAAAGATCTGGAACTAGGTCCAGACTCCACGGTCGCTCAAGAGAAAGCGATGTAGAAAGGGGAACCACACTTGTCGAGGCCAGTAAGGAGCAATGAGGATCAAAGAGGCCTTCTGAGCGATAGCTTTCTGTATTACTTGAGAGATCAGAGGGAAGGAGCAAATGCATACAGAAGTCCCCGGGGCAAAACTTGGACTAGAGCGTCCCTGCTGGGTTGGCCTGGTAAAGGGAATAGAGTGAAGTATTCTCTGCACTTGCTGTTTTGGGGAGTAGCAAAAGATCGCAGCAAGGCTGACCCCACTTGAGAAATATCTCTCTCACTACAGAGTCTTTCAGAGACCACTCGTGAGGCATGAGTATAGCTCTGCTCAACTTGTCCGCAATGTGATTGGACTTCCGGGGATGTGCGTTGCTATCAGAAACGCTGAGAAGAAATCGCCCATTGCCACAGTCTGAGTGCTTCTCGACACAGGGGTATGACCTGGTTCCGCCTTGTTTGTTGATGTACCACACTACAGACATATTGTCTGTCTGGATTGCAATCGTTCCCAAGGGAAGAGAGTCTTGAAGGGCTTGCAACGCTAAAAGCACTGCTCTCATCTCAGAACATTTATGTGCAAGTGGCATTCGTTTGGTTGCCATGTGCCCTGGACTGTCCTGCCCTGATAATGCCCCCACCCGATCAGGGAGGCATCCGTTGTCAGAGTAGCAACGGAGGAGGTGAAACAAATGGTCTTCCCGACAGGAGCTGGGGAAGACATCCACCACATGAGATGCTTTTGCGCTTGCGTGATCATAATGGTGTGAGACATTGGAAGTTCCTGGTATGACCATTGAGAAAAAGCATCCACTGAAGGATCCGCATGTGGTATCTGGCCAATGGGAGGAGAGGTATGGCGCTGCCATGATTCCCAACACCTTTAGAACTAACCTGGCTTTGGCTCTGTTGTTGTTGAGAAGAAGTGACACCAATTTGTGAATGTCTGATATCCTTTGGTTCGTTAGCGTTGCAGACATGTTTATAGTATCTAAATTTGCGCCTATGTAGGTAATAGTACGACAAGGCGACAAAACAGACTTTCCGCAATTTATTGAAATACCCAGTTTTGACAAGCGAAAAGTATAATCTCTGGCCATCAAAAGGAGATGCTTGGTGGGAGCTGTGAAGCCAGTCATCCAAATATGGAAACACCTGGAATCCTTGTCGTCTCAGGTGAGAAGCTACCACTGCCATGCATTTGGTAAACACCCAGGGGGCAGTGGTGAGACCAAAGGGCAGGGCCCTGAACTGAAAATGACTGGTTCCCAGCCTGAAGCGGAGGAATCTTCTGGAGCGTCTGTTCATTTTATGTGATAGTACGCATCCGAAGGTCTATAGAGCACATCAGTTTCCTTTGCCCAAAGGGGAAGAATGGATTGCAGTGTGACCATCGAAATCTTGTTTTCTTGACTGATTTGTTCAAGACACTGAGATCCAAAATTGGTCTCCAGTCCCCTGTTTTCTTTGGAACTAAAAAGAACCTTGAGTAGATTCGGATCCTTGTTGGTCTGCTGGCACTAACTGAATTGCTCTTTTGTAAGCAGTTTTGAAATTTCCAAAGCTGCTATATCCCTTTGAGCGGTGGAACATCTGGAAGGGATTTTTGACTGATTTGGAAAGCGAAGAAAGGGGATAGAATAGCCTTGAAATGATGGACTGTACCCATTTGTCTTGAGTCAGGGTTAGCCAGGCTTCTGGGTACAGTGACAATCTTCCCCGACTGCCTCCGAAGATGGGCAGTCGGGCAACACCTCAGGGATGCTGAAAAGGCTTGTCAGGAAAGGCTTCCCGATTGCCCTGGTTCTGCGGACCCCCCCTGCCCCTAGGGCGACGTCTACCATTGTTATTCCCACCTCTGCCTTTGGTAGGAAAACGACTCTGTGCGTCAGGCGAAGTCCCTTGAGATTGTTTACGGAACCACATCTTCCCACCCTTCTGGCCTTTGGGGTAAGGCCTAGAAGGAGTAGAAAAACGGACTCCGACGGCAGAAAGGGTCTTGCCATCAGTCTCGCACCTAGTCAGGGTTTCTTTCACCAGGAACCGGTAGAAGCAACCAACCTCGAAGCTGTAGCGGCAAACGAGATCTGAGGTAACTCTCGCCTAGCATTGTGGGATATAAGGGGAGCCTCGAGCCGGTGGAACCAACTCTCGAGCTTTTAGAGTGGCCGAGTCGGAGCCGAGGTCGGCTCCGAACCCATCCAGCAAGAATGAAGGCGAGATAGACAACTTAACATGTATTTTTACCATAGATATCTGAGGTGCTCACAGTCAACATAGGGGTTAAAATGGAAGAGAAGGGAGAACTGTGGACAAGAATGGCTAACCCTGCTGTTGTAAACAAGCTAAACAGTCTGATTTTGCAGGACTAGTGAGCATGTGTACACAGCAAGTTGGAATTTTACTTATGGGCATTATTTTTTAATCACAAATCAGAAGTACCATGAGTACACAGCAAAGTGATACCACTTAGAGTGGTCTATTATGGTTAAAATGTTCTGAAATTGAAATTATTGCTGGTTATCAAATTTTGGAAAATATTCAAGACTACTCAACTTTTAAACTGATGCACATTTTTTCTACAAACAATAAATATAAAATTTGGAGCAAGTATCCGTTCAGAACTCAGGAAGCTAAATTCGAATAATATAAGTGCACTGATGTGATCTCTAAGATGAAAAATGAACTATGCGGAGGGTCCCACTGTTTGAAAAGTGCCCAGGGCCCAAAGAACACAATCTGCCCCTGATTAGATTTAGCATTTAGGTGTATAGATTAAAATGAAGACTGTTTTGACAGCTAAGCATTATGAGAGAAAAAAACAAACAATCATACAAAAAAAAAAAAGAGAAACTAGAAACTTTTCATAATGAATATAGATGGTAAGATACAAGCAGTGAAAATGTTTTTAGATCCCTTAGTCCTTAAGGAGAACAACCTTACAAAATATTACGTTCATAAAATAGCAGAAAGTACTATAAGCCAATATGAGAATGGAGCAATGAAATTTTACTAAAAGGCATGTCTGCAAGTAAGTATACAGAAATAAAAGAGGGGGTTGCAATTTACTGGAGGAAATTAGCAACTTAACAAATGTAATGACAGCAAATAAATTGGGAGGGAAAGGTGAAAGACTGGTAGGAGGGCAAGTAAAAAGTGTAGACTACAGGTTAGTGACTGTTCTTCCTATTAGAGTAATAAGAATACAGGCAAAGAAAAAGGGATAGGGGAGTTCTAAATGAAAGACCAGATGTAGCAGAGGATTTAGTAACAACCAAGAGTTAAAAACTAAGCTGCTGTAACTAGTTTGGCATTCAGAATACTGCATGACAACCGTAAGACTCAGAGCAAGTTAGGAAAAAATAAAAAAAATAAAAAAAGAACAGGAATGCAATTTACAAAGGAACAATGGGAAGAAACATGCAAAGCTACCAATATGCAACGTGCATAAAGTTTAGGATATCTGAACGTGCCTATACAGACATGTTTATACCCTAGGTAGACTAGATAGAATTTTCCTCAGGAACAAATTCTGGAGATGTGATGTGGAATACAGAAGTAATTTGGCACATATTTTTTTCGGAATGTAAATGATCAACCAGATTAAAAATTCACTACAGAGTACTTTGGCAGTAATGTTGAGGAAACATACGGATTTACCTAATGAAATAATTAGTTTGAGCTGAGATATAGGCTCTGAATTGCCTAAATATAATAAGGCCTTAGTTTAAAGTTATTAGCCACCAAATAAGCAACTACTAGAAAATGGTAATTAAAAACATTCTCAACATACAGGATGTTCAGGATACTGTAAAGGAGATAAAATAACTGGGGTTTGGACCTTTAGGTTTCAAATAAATAATTGAAATTTGAATGAACACAAGCAGAATAATGTTTCGCAGAAGTGGAAAAATTTAAGGGAAGGCAGGAAATAAGCACTTTATTTAATGCTGTAAAGAAAGAAAATATATTTGTATACTGTACGACAAGTTACTATCGTTTGCCTTCTGTTCTATGGTTTGTAAACTTATGTTTATAGAATAAAATGTGATGAATTAATAAATACATTTAAAACAGGCAGAGAATAGGATTCCTAACTAAAAAACTGCTCCACCACTACTATTCAATTAATTAGTTCCATGCAATAAAAAACAAACACATACGTATGTGTGCCTGTGGTATAGCTATACATAGAAATGAAACATTTACTTGTGACACGCAAGAGGCCCAATTATTCTCATGTTGGAGTTATGCATTGCATGCCACTTCCTAGATCATAGACACTATTCCTCCAAATAGATCTATCGCAGACAAATAAGGCAGTTTGTGAACAAAGACTTCAAAACCACTTCTATCTTTCCTCCTGTTAATCAAACAAGTTGCTTCCTTTTTGAATTATGTCATAAAATAAACATAAAATGCGTGTCTGAGCACCTTTGCTGCATCAACAAGAGTATTGCTAAACAGTTCATAA